>NW_027185612.1:8163768-8218286 GCF_028583685.1 Petaurus breviceps papuanus | reverse complement strand
CTCTCTCTCTCTCTCTCTCTCTCTCTCTCTCTCTCTCTCTCTCTCTCCCTCCTGACTCAGAACACCTAGACATATTAGGGCTTCTAAGGGGGGACAAGTGGTGGGGGATAGATGGCTGAAATCCAGCTAACAAAAGCTCAACCTCATAAAAGCAAAGTGATGTTAATTAGCCAAGGGATGGGATTGATGGTCTGGAAATGAATACCCTCTACAGGAAGAACCCACTCACAAATCATCAGAGTGACATAAACTCTGGAGGAGATGCAGGTGGGGCCAAGTTTTCTACTGGTCTGTCAGGCAGAGAGACACATGCCAGGAGAAATGTATTTTTCTACCTGGCCAAGGCCCTTGCACTGAACCTTTCAAAATCTTTGATCCTGACTCATCAGATAGATAATTGTGGTCAAGTTTGTGACAAGTGTAGAAAGGAGCCAAGCTCTGAAAGGGGTGGGAAACCTACAGCCTTGAAGTCACGTGTGGCCTTCTAAGTCTTCAAGTATGGTCCTTTGATTGAATCCACACTTCACAGAACAAATCCTTTTAATAAAAGGATTTGTTTTATAAGACTTGGACTAAGTCAAGAGACCACACCCAAGGACCTAGAAGGCCATATGTGGCCTCAAAGCTGCAGGTTCCCCATCCCTGGTCTGGACTCTTTACTCAGTTTTTAAAAAATTCCTGCTTTCTTATCATTGATTTCCCTACTACTACCACCACCACTGCAACTACTACCACTTCCCATCATCCCAAATCATCCCTGCCCTTTTGAACTAGTTCTTTTTGGGGACAGGCTTACCATTCTACTCTGACATCAGGAGAAAAGGCATCCAATGACTTTAGCTCTGTGGGGTTTTCTGCCTAATAATAATTTTATATATTATATATAATAATAATATTAGCTAGCATTTTTATATCTCTTTAAGGTTTGTAAAGTGCTTTACATATATTATCTCATTTGATCCTGTGATCCAACAACCCTGTGAAGTAGGTGCTTATTATTCCCATTTTATAAATGAGGGGTCACATGCTAATGAATAATTATTTAAGTCAGGATCTGAACTCAGGTCTTCCTGATTCAAAGTCCAACATTTTATCTACAATGCTACCTAGCTGTACTTATTTGACTCAAGATTAGAAAACTGTTCTTTACATCTTTCCTAGACTGTAATAGTCCACTTTTATCTCCATGATTATTAAGGAGCCAGGGAATGAGAAACCACAGCCTTTGGTGTACAAGAAGATCATATCCTATTGGCATTGGCTGACCTCCATATTGGAGATAGCATCCTCCAAAGAAAGAGTGAGTTTTAAGCATTTCCTCCAAGCATGGGTGTGGCCACTGCCCAATGGAAAACGTGAAATAGGGTTCCAGGACCCCAGGGAGATGTTTCTAGGGTCTGAGCAATGGACCTATGACTTGGGCTCTTGGGATTCCAAGCTCATGTTTCTATTGCCAAGATTTAGTAGTTTCCTATCATCCCAGGCAGTCCTTTCCCCAATGACAGAAAATAAAGATGAGGCAGAAATATGGGGGAGATTTATATAACCCCTGGCTCAGATAAGACAGAGAATTCATAAAGAGGAAAGGAGCAGCAGTTAAAAGGAGCACCAAGGAGCTTTCAGACGTGAAATATATCATCATCTGGATCTGGGGAGAAATAAAAGAATGTCAGGAATTAATGCCCAGGGGAGTCTCCCCACATGAGGTTTCTGAGATGTCTGGGCCTACAACTGCCTCAAACACTGACCTTCCTGCTTACTCCTGAAAGACAGGCTGCAAAATATCTGCTTAGGCTCTGTACGGTTGCCTTATATCTCTTTCTCTTTGGAGAATCATTCTATTTTAGAGACTTAAGGAACCTCATTGATGAATAGCAGCATTGCACAAGAGATGAGAGTGATGGGCATTAAGGAGCAGCATGGCAGAGAGGACAGGACCCTGGACTTGGAGTCAGGAAGAACTAGGTTCAAATCTTGCCCCAGGGACTTACTAGTATCATGCTAAACAAGTGTCCTAACCTCTTTCAGTCTCCAGATCCTCCCTTGTAAAGTGATGGAGTCAAATTCACCTATCTCCAAGATCTCTTCGTGCTCTATAAAATCTTATGATTCTATGAAATCCTACCTCTGACAATTACTGGCTGTGTAGCCATGGGAAAGTTACTTAATCTCAGTCTTGGTTTTGTCATCTGCAAAATGGGAATGCCTGTAGCAACTATCTCACAAGACTGTTGTGAGACTCAAATGAGATAATTAATCTAGAATGCTTTGCAAACTTTGAAGCACTCTATAAATACCAGTTATGATGATTTAGCCTCAATCCCTTCATCTCAAACAGAATATAAGAATTGCTATATTGGGCTCATCCCACAGTTCATGATTCCTAGTATTTTAAATGGGGTATCAAAAGCTATAATTTGGGAAAGTTCATTTGTCCATCTGGTCATCAAACTCTAAGATTAGGAACATGCCCCTAACATCTTAGTTTCTTTTAATAATCCATTAAAAATAGGGGCAGCCAGGTGGCTCAGCGAGTAAGAGCACCGGCTCCAGTGTCAGGATGACCTGGGGATCGAATCCAGGGCTCAGACACTCAGTACCACACCCAGAAATAACTGGCCGTGTAACCTTGAGCAAGTTACTTAACCCCTATTGCTTAAAAAATATATAATCCATTAAAAAACCTATCATTCATTGCCATATCTCAATTCTTCTTGAACATATTTCTGTTAAAAGCCTATATTTCTGATGGAAAATAAGCCCAGGTTTTTTTTCAAAGAGCAAGAAATACCTTCTACTATTATTACTATTCTTAGATCTGGTGCCTAAGTTTTCTCCTATTTTAATAATTTTAAAATCTTTTATGATCTCACAGCCTTCACTTTTCTTTCTCTTTTAAGTCTAGCCCCATATAACAAAACTCCATACCTACACCCAGTTTTTCTGGTGATTTTAACTGCCTTCCACTAGCCCTTATTTAGCTGGGTTATCTGTTTAGGATATGAGCTCCTAGAAAGGTAAATCCCCTTTGGTTACATTTATGCCAAGACTCATTGGTTGAAATGTTATCCAAGAGAGGAATGCCTCCTAAAGGTTTACTAGAGATTGGGCGTAAACATGGGGAGAAAATGAGAATTTCAATTCAGTTCAACAAGCATATCTTAATAGCTTTTATGTTCACCACACCATGTTAGGTGTTCGGGACTTCAGTAGAGACCAGGGCACGCCTGGCAAGCATATGATACGAGAAAGATAGTAGGGGGTCCTAGTTTCTTGGATGATTCATCAATCAGCAAATTTCTACTTTGTGCCAGGTAATGAGCTAAGTGCTAGAAATACAAAGAAAAAAATAAAAATGGTCCTTACTTTTAAGCAGCTTACTTTCCACACATATAGAGTGAATGAAACAAATTTTAGAGGAGATGGCACTAACAGCTATGGTGTTTGAGCAGAGTCTTGAAGAAGGCAAGAGATTCAAAGAAGTGAGGTTGAGGAAACAGAATATTTTAGCATAGGGGACAGCTAATGGAAAGTTATGGAGAGGGGAGTTGGAGCATCACATGTAAGGAACGAGTAGTCGGGCTAGTCCATAGAATATACAAGGAAGAGTAATTTACTGCAAAGGTAGGAAATTACCAGTTTGCAAAGAATTTTAAATGCCCAAAGAATATTATTTTGACCCTAGAAATAGTAGGGGCCACTGGAATTTGTCGACTGGAAATATAGATCTCCAAGAAAACCCCAAAAGGGGTCACAAAGAGTTGGACACAACTGATAAAAGATTGAATGGCAACCACCACAACAGATGTTTTAGGGAAATCTCTTTGCTTGCTTTATGGAGGATGGATTGGAATGAGCAAAGACTTGGGGCTGGGAAATCAATTAGGAGGCTATTGCAATAGTCCAAATGAAAAGTGATGAGTACCTGAACTAGGGTTTTGGCTAGATGAGTAGAACAATGAGAATATATATGAGGGATGCCATGAAGGGAGAAATGTCAAAATTTGGCAATTGATTAGATAGGATGAAGGAGAGTGAGAAATCAAATATGACACCAAGATTATAAACCTGGGTAACTGGGAGGGTGGTGGTACCCTCAACAATAATAGGGAAGTTCATAATCAAAGTGAGTTTGGGAAAAGATAATTAATTCTCTATTGGACATGTTGAATTTGAGATACCTACAGAACATCCAGTTAGAAGTATCTAACAGGTAATTGATAATGTAGGACCAGAGCTCAGGAGAAAGACTAGGGCTCTATATAGAAGATCTGAAATTCATCAGCGGAGATGATAATCAAATCCACGGAAGCAGATAAGGTCACCAAATGAGAAAAAAAGAGAAAAGGACCTAGGAAAAAACCTTCGGGGACATTCACAATTAGTGGGAATTACATAGATGAAGATCCAGCAGAGGAAACTGAGGAGGGGTTGGACAAGTAGGAAGAGAAAGAGACCCAAGGGAGATTTGTGCCATGGAAGCAGAGAGGACAGACAGAATATCCAGGAGGAGATAGTAATCAACAGTCGCAGATATTAGAGAGAAATCAAGAAGGGTGAACTCTCAGAAAAGCCCATTCAATTTGTCAATGAAAAAATCATTGGTAGCTTTGAAGAGGAAAGTTTCATTTGAATGAGATCAGAAACCAGATTTCAGACAAGTTAAGGACGAAGAAGAGTACCTAGTGTAGATGGCTCTTTAAGCAGTTTAGCTGAAAAGGGAATGAGAGATGATAGCTAGTGTGGATGGTAGGATAGAGCAAGGGCTTTTTAAGGATGGTAGAGATGGGTGTGTTTATAGGCAACATGAAAGAAAACAGTAGATAGGGAGAAATTAATGGTTAGAGAGAAAATGGCAGGAATGAGGGGGAGAATCTGCTGAGAAAGACTGAAGGGTCAAGGGTACATATAGGACTGGCCTTCAAGGAGAGGGGTTACCCCATCATCACAGACTGGAATAAAGGAGGAGAGCAAAGACCTAGAGCTGGAAATGACCTCTGAAGCCCTCTAGTACAGCTTTATCTTTTTAAAGATGAAGAAAGTGAAGTCCAACAAGGTTTAATAAGTTGCCCAAGGTCATATAGAGAGTAATAATAATATAATGATAATAGCTAGCCTTGACAATGCTTGAAGCATTACAAAACACTTTACATAATGCTAATTACTAATTTTACATATTTCTAGTCTCATACTTACTAAGCATGAGAGGCAAAATTTGAACCCAGGTCCTCTGACTACAGGGCCAATTTCCTTTCCACTGTACCATACTGAAGAATGTGAGGTGAGAAAAAAAGGGGAGAAGAGGGAGTTCAAGGTGAATGGCCTCAATTTTTTCAGTGAATTATGAGATTAGGTCCTCCACTGAGATGGTTTGGGTGAAGAATGACATGGAAGATATAAGGAGAGAAGAGAAGTTTTGGAACAGCCACTGTGGTGAAAGGGATAGAGAATTAACAAGCAGGAGCAGAAAATAAAAGTCTTCCTGTAATGCCCCAGTTGATATCAGACAACATAAATTTTTAACATTCATAAATTTGCGTCAGCACATTTTCATGACTTCTTCTCAGCCATGTGCAATGTGGACACAAAATAAAAGATGATTATTAAACAAATCACCCAACCTTGACTGATTATTGCAAAGCCTTTGACTCAGTTCCATACTCATGGCTCACTCACATACTGCAATTACGTAAAATAGACTCATACATTATACATATCAAGAACATCAAAGTTTATGTCCCTATAGAAACCTCTTCTCTACTTAAAACACACCACCAAAACAGTAATGTTAAGAATAATCAATACAAAATGCAGCATCTTCCAGGGAATTAGCTTAAACCTTCTATGCCTCTACCTGGCCTTAAATCCAATACTGTCACTTCTAAATAATACTAAGTATAGATTTCAGATCAGATTAAAGAAGACAGATTAATTTAGTAAGGGCCAATGATGTTCCAGGCACTGTACCAAGCACTAAGGATATAAATACAAGCAAATTAAGTAACCCTACCCTCAAGATGCTCAACATCCTACTAGTCATTTGACGTGTATGGATAGCATCAAGTTATATGAAGACACTGAAAAGCATATTAAACAGGTATTTCATGCTGTGGAAGAATTACAAGGAGAGAGCATATGTTAAGAGACTGAATGGCATCCTGAAGTTAGAGCTTACCAGGAAGAACACATGTAGAGGAATTAACAACTATGTAATACCAACTTTCACATACATACTTTGAGCGTGGTGAAATGGACAGCAGAGATTTTTTTAGACCCATATAATGTTGATGAAACATAGGGCTCATCTCCCCAAGGCAGCTATAGAAAGATTAACATTTCTTCATGGAAAAGTAAGAAGATTGATAAGTGTTCTTGGAACATATAATAAAACAGATTTAAAATTTATAGAAAGACTTTGGGAATGAACAGAATTGACTTCACAATACATTACTAAAAGTTGCCAACAGCTATAGGTCACTGGATTTAGTAAATCTAATAGAAAGTGATCTATCTCCAAATGGAGCCCATGAAAGAATTAAGATCCAAGAGTAGAATCAAAAGAAACTTCATAGGCAATATATGGTTAACCAACAAAGAATTGTTGAATGAATCACTGAGCCATGCAGATATGTTTATAGAAACAAAGTGCTCATAATTGTAATTCAATGTCAAGTCATTGCCACTAAAAAATTACAGAAAGGTTATCTGTGCTTAAGGATCCCAGACTTATTCATCAATGCAAATTATGCAATCAAGTAGTTGTGATTGTGCAACATGCCGCTGCAGTTTGTAAAAATTTAGCTTCTAGGGGCAGTTAGGTGGTGCAGTGAATAGAACACTATCCCTGGATTCAGGAGGACCTGAGTTCAAATCCGACCTCAATACACTTAACACTTACTAACTGTGTGACCTTGGGCAAGTCACTTAACCCCAATTGCCCTGCCTTCCCCCTTCCAAAAAAAAAACCCACACAAACAAAAAATTAGCTTCTACCAGATGTCTAAAAAGACATGATCCAATGACCAGAATTTCACACCAGAAGCTTGCTATCATTTATAAACTAACAGACAAACAACTCCCATATGACAAATAAAAATCACAAAATAACTTAAGATTTCAGTAAAGAAACCATACTGGAATCAGAGAATCATTACACTTAGGACTGTTTCCCATATAACAGCAAACCAAAAACATTTAAGAATAATGTGGTTAATAGATGTTGCCAAAATTCATAATCTCATACCAAATATTCATAATCTCCAAATCACATGAAATAAAAAGATTTCAAAATATAGCAACCCAAGAAAGTACATTTTTGCTGAATATGTGTGTATGTATGCATGTATGTATATATACACACACATGATTATAAACAAAATAAAACAAAACATAGAGACAGTGGAAAATATTAAAATTATGTGGGCACAGGAAGAGATATAAATCTTCCCCATTACTCTGTCTGCTGCTGCTGGAGTCATCCAAAAGATGTTTTCAGTGAGTTTAAAGAAGAGCTTATATCCTGACTCTCTTAGTCAATTCCACAATGTACTTATTTTGTACACTTGGATTGAATCTTCAGAAAATTCAGTACATAAGAATATAGCAGGATAGTGACTTCCCCTTGGTTCATGTCTTTCTGAACCCTACCAATACCAAAAAGAGATGAGAAAAAGTTAGAATGGTGATAATAAAAATAAGAATAATAACTCACATTTATATAGTACATTAAGATTTGCAAAGTTCTGGGGTGCTAGGTGGCATAGTGAATAGAGCACTGGCCCTGGAGTCAGGAGGACCTGAGTTCAAATACCACCTCAGACACTAAACACAAAAACTATCTGTGTGACCTTGGGCAAGTCACTTGACCCCAATTGCCCTCCAAAATGCAAAAAAAAAATTTTTTTTTAAGATTTGCAAAGTTCTTTCCTTAAAACAACTATGTGAAGATGGTAGTGCAAATGTCATTCCTCTTTTAAAGATGAGGAAACTAAGGTGCATAGGGGTTAAGTAACTTGGTCAGGGATAAACAGTTTAATAAGTGTCAGAGCTCCTCAAATCCAAGTTTCTTGCATCTAAGCGCAGTGCTCACTTTCCTATATCATGGAGCCCTGTGAGGTCATAGGATTTGATGAAGGTCCCAAGATTTTACAAAGGTCCTAAATAATACAGTCAGATGCCCTCAAGTCGCTTATATCCTCAAATTAAACAACCTAGTAACCCACCCCAGTGAGATTTCTACCTAGTCAAGATGGTGCAGGAAGGCAAGAACCAATGAGAGATGCAATCAGACCATGTCTAGAATATCATCTTCAATCATGAATATCATAATTTAAAAGGAACATAGAGAAGCTACCCCACATCCAGAGAATGGTGAGCTAATTCCAAACCATGCTGTACAAGAATGGGTTGAAGGAACTCAAGATATTTATTTTGAAAAGATAAGACAGTTGGTGGGAAGGATATAACAGCAATCTTCAATATTTGAAGGGCTATCATATGGAAGAATCAGCAATCATTTAAGAGTTGGAAAGAACCTCACTGGCCATCTAGGCTAACCCATATATGAAAGGAATTTATGTTGTAACTTATCCAACAGGTGATTGTCCAGCCTCTGTTTGAAGATCTCCAAGGAGGTAAAACCTGCCCCCTCTCAAGGTAGGTCATTCCACTTTGGGTAAGCAGTGGTTAGTTGTTAGGAAGTTTTTTCCTGGCATCAAGCCTAACTTGGTCTCTTTGCAATTTCTACCCATTGTCCCTGGTTGAATTCCTCAATGCCAAGGAAAACAAATCTAATCTCTCCTTCACATGACAGCCATTTAAATACTCAATGTTCCCCCAAGTCCTCTTTTCTCCATGCTGAACAGGTCCACTTCCTTCAACTGATACTCCTGTGCTATGGACTCAAGGCCCTTCACTACCTTATACTCCAGAAGGTTGTTTCTCTCTGGACACTCTCCAGTTTATCAATGTCATTCTTAAACCATGGTGTCCAAAACTAAACACTATGCTCTAATGAGGTCTGTAGTATTAATCAATCCAAAAGAGTAATTTAGCTTTTTCTGCTTGTCCCAGAGGGCAGAACAAATATTACTATAGCTAGGACCAATGGGGACTAGGGAAGCAGACTTTGGAGCAATGTAAGAGAAATATACTTAACAATTATGGCCATCCAAAAATGAATGACTTACATGGAAATGTGTTTTTCACGACTACACATATATAAACTATGTCAAATTGCTTGCCTTCTCAATGAGGGGAGAGGGGTAATGAGAGAGAGAAATTGGAAACAAAATTTGAAAAAGGAATGTTAAAATTGTTTTTACATGTAGTTGGGGAAAATGAAATATTTAATTTTAAAAATGGAATGAACTGCCTTAAGAGGAAAATGGGGGCTCTATCACACTAGATATCTTTAAGAGGAGATTGTACAATAACTTCTCAGTATTAAAAATAGGATTCATTTTTTGGGTAGGAGTTGACCAAACAATTCCCAAGCTCCCTTCCAACTCCAAGATTCCACGATACAATAACAATAACATTTTTTAGGTTTACAAAGTGCCTTGTAGAGATTATCTCATTTTAACTTTACAACAGTGCTATTATTATTCTCATTTTACAGATGAGGAAACTGAGGCCAAGAGGAGTTATTTGCTGAGGATCACACAGCTAGCAAGTATCTGAAACACACTCTGAGCTCCTGTTTTTTCTGATTCCAAGTCCTGTTCTCTAACTGCTTCACTATCTTGCTGACTCTACATAATGAAAATTATATTAATGTCTGGTTATGTAGACCATTAAAAAGACACATCAGTGGCAAGCAGTTGCAGTAGTGTCTTTCTATAATTCTCTTTTGGGAGCCATACCAGGTACCAGGACTTTGGCTATTTGCAAAACTACATTTTCTTTGAGCAGAGGTCTTGGCAGAGGCCTGATATATACTAAATGGCATGCTATGTCTTAGCATGTTATAGCAAAGCTCCAGAGGAGCCTGAGATTACTTTCAGGAAGTTATTTCAGCTCCACTTTGAGAATGGGGAAGGGAATGAATAAAGGCCTTCGAAGTCTACATAGAGGGAACACCTAGAAACTCTACTGGTTAATCATTGATAGCCAGCATGTGTTTCAGGGAAACCATGCCAAGGCCCAATAAAGTGTTTTTAAAGGAAGTAGCAAAGAGGAAGTTGTTGGCATGAGTTACAGTGACTAGTCTTAAATATCTTGCATACCACCCCACACCAAAGAGCCACCCACCTCTGCAGAGATGGGTTGTGTCTATTTCACTGTGGGCGAACCACATTTTGGATAGAGAGGTGGTTCAGAGATCAAAAGCAGAAGGTGAGTGAAAAGGAATGTGGGGTCAGAGGAGGTGACTTATGGCATGCCACAGAGGCCATTATTGACATTGGGCATGGACCTACAATGAATGACTCAGGATATGTAAGCACTTCTAGGAAGTTAACTGGTCCCAACACACTCAATGTACCACTCTGATATGTCTAAGATGGGGGCTTAGTGAGAAGTTCTATGGCAATGGGCTAAGGCTGGGGTCAAAAGACTAAAAAAATGTACAGACACTTGTATCTTCTAGATAGATAGAGAGGTGGTGTGCTATGACTATAGGATGGGACGTGTTATCAGAAGCAGTCTCACAGTTGGGTTTAACTTGTTTTCTTTGTTATAAGGGAGTTTGGGTGAAGGAGCAGTATTGGGAAGTAAGTGAAGTGTAAAAAAAAATTAAAACCATCAGTAAAACATTAGAGAGGGTGAGTGATATTAAGAATTTCCTCTGAGTCTTCTGAGTTTAAAAATATTCTCAAGAACTAAGTCGAGGACTAAATTAGGTAGTGACTTCTGTGTTGCAGGAGTGTTTAAGGAAAGGCTGAATGACCACTTGGGGATGTTGTAGCATAGATGAATGCACTGAGCAGGGGCTGATCCCTCAAGTCCCTTTTGATTCTGAAAGTCTGAGCCCTGGGTTTAGAGTCTGAGGGCTGGTTCAAATCCCAAGTCCACCAATCGCTACCTTTGTGACTTTGAGCAAAGTATCTCGCCTCCCTGGGCCTCAGTTTCCTTATCAGTAAAATAAAAAATAATAGGGCTAGACCAGTTGACTTCAAAATTCCCCTCTAGCTCTAAATACCATAACCCTAGACATTCCAGGGGTGGGAAGGTAGGGAGTGGAGGTTAAGTATTAGAATGTAAGGTAAAATGCTAAGCCCAGACTAATGACCCGCCACCGTTGTAGCCTGGGCTAGTTATCAGCAAAAGAGCAATACGTGGAGATAGATGTCTTTTGTATCTTTCTTTCTCCTTTTGAAGTATCCCACTTAACTCAGGGGCCTCCTGTTTCCCTTGGCTCTCCAAGACCTCTATTACAGGCATCCAAGGCCAAAGTCTGGGTCAGACTTCTCTCTTATCTTCCTCCAATCAAAACTCACAAATTCTGGGTCCTTTTCTCTCCGAGGCCCTGCTTTCTTTGGGGTGACAGTGTCTGCTAATGGTTTGAGTCATACAATAATAGCTGACAATCTAGCGCTTTAAGGTTTACCAAGGGCCACATCATTAGGTCATCACAACAGTCCCTCCTATGGAAGACACCAGAAGTACCTTTGCCAAGAAAATCCCAAATGGGGCCATAAACACTCAAAAACAACAGAACAACAGAAGTATTATTATCCCCATTTGACAAAGAAGGAAACTCAAGCTCACTGAAGGTAAATAGTTTGTTGAATCAAGTTAATAATCATTTATTAAATGCTAACTATATGCCAGACACTGTGCTAAGTGAGGGGGCTACAAAGAAAGGTAAAAAACATAGTGCCTGCCCTCAGGGAGCTTACAGTCTAATGGAGAAGATAACATGTAAACAACTAGGTAGGTACAAGGAATATACAGAGAGGGTGGAAAGGACCTCTTGGTCACACCACAAGTTAGAGTTGAAGGAAAGATCTTGAGATAGGTCAAGTCTGACTCCAAATATAATGTTCTTTCCGTCATGACACACAGCCTAGATAACCTAATCACTGTCACTCTTCCCAGATCATATATTTCTTTCACCCCATAAGAATGATGGTGATTTCATGACATACCACTGGGGAGAGCTTTCATTCATTCATTCAGCAGCTAGGTGGAATAATAGATGGAGTAATAGATTTGCAGTTAGCAAGACGCAAGTTCAAATCCAGCCACAGACACTTACTAGCTATGTGACACTGAATCACTTAATCTCTGTTTGCCTCAGTTTTCTTACCTATAAAATGGAAGTAATTGTGTGAGAAAACTCTCTGGTGCTCCCAGGATTGTTATGAGAATCAAATGAGATATTTGTCAAGTACCTAGCACACAGTAAATGCTATATCAAAATTAACTATTACAAATCTCTTCTTCTCAGTGATCTAGACAACTCTCTTAGGCTCAAAGTTACAAAAACATGAATTGGTAGAGGGTGTTTTCTTATCTGGAAGTTCTTGATGCCAGTGAAATCACAAGTCCTAGGAGCTCCCAAGTCATATCATATTGACTTTTTCAGACTACTCATTAAGATTGCCTTGGGCTCATGAATCCTAACATAAAATTCTGTCTGTTCTAAATATCTCAAATGACAGTCCTAACCATAGGTTCCCAAAGAGATTGGTACCACCCTCCTGTGGGGGGCTGGAATGAGTGAGGGGGCAGTGGTAGCCTCTGGTACAATTGGGGGGCATTGAATAAAAATAAAGGGTGGTGGAAACATGAGAAAAGAAGAGAAGAAAATTTGAAATACCATTTGTACATGTTTCATCGGTTGTGTAATGGAGTTAAAGTCATAGTGATTACATTATTTTCCAAATAAATACATGAAATTAAAGTTATAACTGATCAGTGGTCAACAAGCAAGTGTTGGCAAGTGAGCATGTCACACATTGCCAGGAAGTCCAGCATACATCAGCAGGAATATGTGCACCTAATGACTTGTTTACAATATGACACTATAAAGGTTCATGACTCAATATTGTGTCATCAAAATTTCAATGCAGGAAAAAACTTACAAATTTACAATAAATTATTAAATTTAAGATACATCCTTTATTAAAAATATATATATATTATTTTTTTAATGATGCAAATGTCAAAAAGAAAAAACATTAAAGGGTTAAAGAAAGTAAATTTCCGGGAGGGGCACTGAGTATTTCTTTTTTTTTAAAGGGGGCAGCAGGCTAAATAAGTTTGTGAACCTCTGGCCTTAATAATACCACTCTCCAGTTGTATACCTTGGATAAGTGTCTTAAATCTCTCTACCCCTCATTTGTAAAAATGGAAATAATCTCTATCCTATCTCAAAAAAATCAGGACCAAATGAAAGAATATATGTATATATATATGTACATATATGCATATATATGTACTTTTTAAATGGCAGTGCAGTGGGGAAAGCCCTTGGAATGGGGGCCAGGAGAAGGGAATTCTAGACCTTGTCCCATCACTGACTAGTTGTGTGACCCTGTCTAGTTCAATTCAACAAATGTTTAGTGAACAACTAGTATGTACCTAGACTGTGCTCCTAAAGTCTCCTCTAACCCAATTCCTGCCCTCAGACCAGGGCACTTCTGCATTCAGGGCACTCTCCCCTGGAGTACCCTAACCTCCCGATTCCTCAGTCTGCTCAGTTGTCATAACCTACTCTCCAACTCCACCTCAACTATCCATACCCTTTATCTTATCATGCAAGTGTTAAACTTCAATGATCAAAAATGCTAAAAAAAACCACACACACACACACACACACACCTTTTATCAGACCATAGCCTACTATTATCCCACTTATCCTATGTCTTACTCTTCCTAAATTTATTATTGGTCCTTGCCAGACCTTGAATCTCTATCCCTCCCATTGTCTCTAAGGCCATCCTCCCTGACCTAATCTCTCCTTCTTCCCTTGCCAATCTTAACATTAGAGTTAACAAATTCAATTGTACACTGTCTTCTGCCCTCTATTCTCTTACATCTGGACCTAAAGATTGTGCTCACAACTTGTTAAACCCCAAATTTGGATTGTTCCCACCTTCTACTTCCTCTACTTACTTATATGCAGCTGAGTAGAGCTGAAGGAAATCACACAACTGTGATAAATGGGAAATTATGGTATGTATGTCATTGCTTCACAATCATCATCAACAAAGTGACAGTACCTGTTTTGATACTTTTCATCTAACAATTTATTTATCAGTGGGAGTTCTTAGCACATCAAAGAGGCATTAGAAAAGAAAAACTGATGTTAGAGTCAAAGGAATAGATACATGTAAAATTGATCACATTTTGGGGTCTAATAGACATCATTTTTGATGTGCTAATCACCCCTGGAGTTTTTTAAATTAACAAGCTATTGTATTGGGAATAAAAGGGCCAATATAGGAACAATCATCCAATATGCTGGTGTGTAATGGACGTTGTTCAGGTGATAGATATTATCTACAACATAGTCTCATGGCAGAAGGATCATAGCTATAGTTCATATAAATTTGGGTCAAAGTCAGGGATAGGACGTTTATTGTTATTATAAACCATGACATGGAAAATGAGTCTATAGGCAGCAATCCTCTGTCAGAGAATGAGTTCTGAACAGTTTCCTACCAATACAGAGATTGTAGGAATCAAAAGAAATGGAGGGTAGTCAGTCCAGATGTACAGCTGACCTTGGAGATGGGTCAGAGGCTTGCTAATCTCTCATTGACTTCCCAGGAGCCAAGTAAGGCACCCTTGTTTTGTTCTATGACTAGCATGGTAGAGGTACTGGAGAAAGGTAAAAACAAACATGGTGGGTTGGGGAAGTGAATTCTCACTCACATTAAAATGGAGACTACTTTAAAGGTGGAGTCACATGCTACCACGTCTCACACACACACACACACACACACACACACACACACACACAAGATAACCATACCATAGTGAGATTGCGTTGTTTTATTTTAATATACAAGAATGTATAGCTCTGAATCAATCCACGACATGCATGTATTACATTCTTCCAATGCACCAGCCATCATGATGGTTGCTAAGTATAGAAAGAAATGAAAAATCCCTTGCCCTCAGAAAGCTTGCATTCTATTGGGGGCTCAACATATACATATCGAAGTATATCCAAAATAAATGGAAGTTACTTTGGGGAGGTGGAAGGAAATAGAAGTGGGCAAGGGGTATCAGAAATGTAGAAAATGGCTCTTCAACTAAACTTTGAAGGAGGGGAAAGGGAGGTTTAAAAATACAAATGAGAAGGGAATATATTCTGGTCATGGGACACAAGTTGTGCAAAGGAACAGAATGAGGGTCATCCTTCAAAATAGCCACATTAGGAGAATGATCAGGTAGTACAATGATGCCACCTGGCACTGTTTACCTGAAAAATGCAGTGTTGTTCTTGCTAACTTAATCCCCTGTAGAGCCTGTGATATATTCCTCTGAATATCCTTAATGATGACAAAAATTCATCCTTCAGAGACAGATTGCTTTTTTGTAGCAGTAAACAGTTGTTCAGAGCCAATTCTGGTGAATAATGGAGATGATCACACTGGATGATAGAATTTTTGAGTAAATTTTGAACAAAATAAGGTGTCCCTAGTGGTAGTCATGAAATGGATTTTCTTGTGTAGCTCTGGGGAAAATTCCAAAAAGAGAAGTTTTGACTATGTTATGTGCTCTGGGCATCATTATTATAAGTTCAGAGCCTCCCAAGAGGCCTACTTGGAAGGGAAGAACAATCCTTTGGATGTATAACTTCTGGCAAATTTGTTCGAGGACCAGACTCAAATTATATTCTCATCACACTAAATCTATTTCCACAATTTCATGAGGAAGTACAATAGGATTTTATCTACCATTCTCTGAAGTTAACAATTCTTAGAATTGGAGACATTTAGCTGAATGGGTAAATCCTGAGAGATGCTATGGACATGTTCCTGCAAAGGTGCAAATGAAATAGACTTTTATTGACTATATTGCACCAAAACATACTTTAACAGCTCACTGTTTAAAGGAATATTAAAATCAATTAAATTAATTATAAACTAGAGAATCCTTTTCAAATCAGATAGTTTATAATTCTGCATTTTTAGTACCCCAAGTTTGCTGAAATTGGGATCCCCTCCTGTATTTGTGGGAAATACATATACATAATAGATAGGGAAAGGGATGGAGAGTCTATACTTGTGTTTTCATTAGAGTGAAGAAAGTCCCTCTACCAAGGCAAATCACTCCCTGTCTTCAATCTACAATTTTAGAGAGTTTCTTAGAACATTGGGAAGTAAAGTGACTTGTCCAGGGTCACACAGCTCTAGTATGTCTCAGAGACAGGACTTAAACTCAGGTCTTTCTGACTTTGAGGACAGCTCTGTATCTGCTTTGTCCCCTTATCTTTAAAAATGCTGTGACTGCTAAGTAGAAATACTGAGAATAAATGCAAATGAACATTTCTGTTTTTCTAAGTAACAAAAAATTGAGAGTCAGTGTGGATAGAGAGTCAGCCAAACCTGGGTTCAAGTCTTAACTTTGAAATATACTAGCTGTGGAGCGGCTAGGTAGCACAGTGAATAGAGCACTAACCTGGAGTCAGGAGGAACTGAGTTCAAATCTGACCTCAAAAACTTACACTTAACACTTACTAGCCATGTGACCTTGGGCAAGTCACTTAACCCCAATTGCCCTGCCTTCCCCCCCTCCAAAAAAATAACAAAATAAAGAAGAAGGGAGAGAGAGAAAGGGGAAGAGAGGAGGAGGAGGAGAGAGAGGGGTAAGGAAAGAGCGGCAGAGAGAAAAGGGAAGGAAGAGGAGAGAGAGAGAAAGGGAAGGAAGGAGGGGGAAGGAAAGAGGAAAGGAGAGAGAAAAGAGGGAAGGAAGGAGAGCGAGAGACAAGAGGGAAGGAAGGAGGGAGAGAAAGATGGAGGTTTTAGAGACAGGAAAGCTGGGGAGAAAGGAAGGAGAGAAGACAGCTAATTCCACAGAAGGAAAACATCCTCTTAAGACTTTCTGACTATATCTATCATCAGAGCTCTTTATCTCCGAGCTACTACTCCTGCCCCATAGACAGCTTGGCCAGCTTCACACAAAACTCAGTATGGGAACTCACAAAGTCTAAGGATTAGAAAGTTTGGTCTGTCCCTGCAAATAGCTGTAAATGAACTTTATTAGACTGCAGGGAGATCAAGCCTTCAGGTAAACAGGAACATTTGCCAAGTGGAAATCCCAGCCCTTTGTATATTTAGTAATGAGTGAAGATAAGATTTCTTTTTTGACAGCATGACGGATACAATCATAAAAAACAATTTTGCTGCTGTAACAGAATATACTTTAGGAGCGACCTGATGGTTCAGGCTTCTACCTGAACAGGTTTTTGCTTTTCCAAGATTGAAGGTGCCTTAAAGTCAGCCAACTGTCTAACCCAGGGAAGAGTTAGTATTTCTTTTCAGGTAAGTTAAAGTTAATCATCCTCAGTCTGCCAAAGCCCTGTAGATTTCAATAATCAATGACTCTTTTCAGCATATTTATTTAGTGTATTTTATGGTCACCCAGATACAGTAAGTAGAGCAGTACAGCTCTTTTGTGTAGTTCCTCAGCAGTGTACTTTCTGAATAGGAAGACTGTATGAACAAGTAATTTAACCTCTCTGAGACTCAGTTTCCTCATCTGTAAAAATGGGATTAGATCTAGAGCTGTAAGTGACCTTTCAGGTCATTTAAGAGAAGAAGAAACTAAGCTAAAGTATCTTCCTTATTACACCAGGTCATTATGAGGGAATAGCTTTGGGCATGAAAGCATTAGAGAGATGTGAGTTATCTGGTTATTAGTGAAGTAAATGTCTGAGTTTCAGTATAACTTCTTGCCATCCCTTAATTACTCGAGCAAGCCATTATTGTCTAACTAGTAAAGACTAAGTTTCATGAGAAGGCCTGGACTTGAACCGCCAATCCAATAATGCAACAAAATGGGCATCATCTATAAACAAACAGAATGCCTGCAATAGGAAAGTATAATTAGCCATATTCATTCATTAGAATCCTACTTGCACTTTGATAGGGAGAGATAATAATTTCTTCAGACCATTATCTCTGATTATAGATGTCTACAAGTAGTGTGCTGGTAAATGTTTAACAACAGGGTTGGAGAGTAATCATACTTTTAAATTTAAATTGCACTTTTAAGTTTTCTCCATCACTTTATTAAATCTAGACAACTAACCAAACAATAAACCAAACCCTGATTTGTAGTTTTTGCCCTTTTTTTCGGTCAAACTCCTCACAATAAAAATTTAATAATCAGCTCTCAAGCCAAGTCTCAAGCTAACTCCAGCACATACTTATTTGTTCCCTATATAAGGATGTCAATTGACCCTGAGTTGCTGCTGTAAAGTGACCAGTTCATTCAGGGCTACAATGGAGAAGTGTGAAACTTTAAATACATTATCATTTACTCACAGACACTAAAGACCTCAATGAAGGCAGAATGTCTTTGAAATAGAATTATTTGTAGTAAGAAAACCAACGTTCTAGATATTTTCAGTTCCTGGAACCTTTCAGCAGCATAAAATTGTGAAAAGAATACAGAGGTCAAAAGGATTTGGGGTCCAAGGAACTGGGATTGATTCCTGGTTCTACCATCTCATACCTGTGTGGCCCTGGACAAGTCGCTCCTTCATCTGTGAAATTAAAGGATTGAAAGATCGTCCCTTCCAATGGTCCCTTAGAGTCCAAAATCTAGGAGCCTAATTTAAGCTTTCTTGTGATCAGTTGCCTCACCTGTAGAGATTAATAGTACCTTACTTTGCCTGTCTGAAGGCAAGCTGCTAAACCAGATTCCATCATCAGGCTCACCCAGGAACAATTTTCAAGTTTCATTGTCATCTCTAAGGTCCACAAATAGATAGTTTTAGATGATGTTTCTTCTTGATCAAAGAAGTAGAAACAGGAACCTAATTCATTAAATTTGCTAATTCGTCCTCCATAGTATGGATATCAGTGGGAAAGGGGCATGAGATGTGATATTTATATGATGAAAACACCAAGAAATAAAAAGCAATCAATTCAGGGTTTTTGACTGGTTGTGCTGAGATTGACTTTTGTCGACAGCTGAAACAAATGAATTGATCTCAAATACTCAAGCAGAACTCTGCAGCCATGATCCAGGCAGAACATTCTGAAATCCTCCCTTTACTGACCTGGATTCTTTCCATTTGTTGTTTTTCACTGACATGAAAATGTACTTCAATTCATCCCAAATCGAAAATAGGGAATTAAAAAGCTAGTCAAGAATTGACTTTACTATTGTTCGACTGGACAAGTAAATCCTGTATGATAAATAGCTTGGGATGGGGGGAGCTTTTTAAGCTCTGTAATATACCTTATGCTTTAGAAAAAACTGGAGAGACCCACAAAAAAATAAAACAATTCAGAGAAGGATTCTACAGCCTAAATTCTACAATGATAGGCTCTGCTGCTATCTAGGAAAGAAAAATATTTCCCTACTAAATACCTTTAAGCAGTTTGCCTGGATCTGTAAATATAAAAGGAAGTGGGAAAATTGAGGCAATTAAATACCTGGGTAAATTGGGCCCAAAACATTTTTCACCTGAAATATTCAGATTATTAAGACAAAAGTGGGTTTTTAGACTGACTGTTGTGGAAAATCATGTTAATTTTCCACCTCTGTTATTATAGACAAGGAGGAAAAACAATCAACACTAGATGTTTTAGAACTAGCATGATAGAGAGACAGTGTGGTACAAGCAGGACACTTGCATTTGGAGTAAGAGGACCTGGGTTTAAATTCTGTCTCTGCCACTTTTGTGTGACTTTAAACAAGTAACCTCACTTCTTCATGCCTCAGTTTCCTAATCTATAAAATGAAAGCATTGGGGTAAATTACCTCTAAGGACCTTTCAGCTCTAAAGCTATGGCCCTTAGTGTCATAGAAATGACAGACACCTTAGAGACCATCTAAGCCACTGGAGTCAGACTCAAATAGAAATGAATACCTAGAGCCCCATGTTGACTTAGAACACCACAAATTAACATTATCTATGTTGTATTATGTTTTTATTCATTTTGTTAAATATTTCTCAATTATATTTTAGTCAGATTCTTACCTGCCCTTGGGAATTTTGCAGCATACAACCTGCCAAGCAGGACTTTGACCCCTATGATGCCTCCATTTTATAGATGGGCATGGTCAAGTATAGAGAGATTAAATGATCTGCCCAAGGTTGTATAGAGAGTGAATAGCAAAGACAGAACTCAAACCAAGGTCCTCTTAAAGCCAAGTTCAGCTCTATTATCACTCAACTATGCAATGTGGTCTTTTTTTGTCTTTATTAATTTGTTTGTTTACTTTGAGTTTATAAGATTCAGTTCCCCAGTTCTTTGAGTTTCAAATTTTCTTCCCTTCCCTTCCCTTCCCCCCTCCCCTCCCCCTCCCCCCACCATGGTGGCATACAATCAGGTATAGGATCTGCAGATACTTTCACATTAGCCATTGGTCAGGTTATTGTATCAGATGGAATGAACAATGGGAAAGAGAAAACAAAACCAAACAAGAAAAAGCAAGAGAGCAGGTAATTTGCTTCAATCTGCATTCAAACTCTGTTCTCTCTAGTTCTTTCTCTGAATGTAGCCATCTCTCTCCACCATGTGTCTTTTGGAGTTGTCTTATAGCCCTGCATTTCTGAGAAGAGTCCAGTCTATCAAAGTTAGTTATCACACATACATTGTGTCTGTAATTGTGTACAAATTTTTCCTGGTTCTGCTCTTCTCACTCAGCATCAGTTCATATAAGCCTCTTCAGGTAGATATGAAGTCCATCTGCTCCTTGTTTCTTATGGCACAATAATATTCCATTACATTCATATACCATAACTTGTTTAGCCATTCCCCAATTGATGGGCATCCCCTTAATTTCCAATTCTTTGCCATACAATGTGGTCTTAAGGAAATCTAACCAGTAAGAGAAAAATGACTAGAATCTGAGTCTCCCAACTCCCAACTCAAGACTCTCTCCATTGTTGTACATGGGCAGTAAACTTTAATGTCCTACCAAACTAAATAATAAGAAGCAATGTGGTCTAGTAGAAATAGCACTGGAGTTAGAAACAGACCTGGGTTCAAGTTCTAAATTTGACACTTACTAGTTAACCACGGGAGCCTTGAAATAGCTCAGTGGATAGAGTACCAGGCCCTAGAGTCAGAAAGACCTGAGTTCAATTGAGTGGCAACATGAGCAAGCAAAGGAAGCAAAGCAAGCACAGAAATACAACTTTGGATTCCTTTTTTGGGGACAAAAAGGATCAAAGCATGGAATGGCAGAAAGACAACAAAGTCAGAACTCCTGTACAAAAAGCTTCCAAGAAAAATATGAGCTGAGGGGCGGCCAGGTAGCACAGCAAGTAAGAGCACCGGCTCCAGTGTTGAGAAGACCTGGAGATCGAATCCCGGGCTCGGACACTTAGCACCCACCCAGAAACATATGGCCATGTAACCTTGAGCAAGTTACTTAACCCCAATTGCTTAGGGGCGACCAGGTGGCTCAGTGAGTAAGAGCACCGGCTCCAGTGTTGGGATGACCTGGAGATCGAATCCCGGGCTCAGACACTCAGCACCACACCCAGAAATAACTGGCCATGTAACCTTGAGCAAGTTACTTAACCCCAATTGCTTAAAAACAAAAACAAAAACAAAAAATTATGAGCTGGTTACAGGCCACAGAGGAGCTTAAGAAGGATTTTGAAAACCAAATAAGAGAAGTAGAGGAAAAATTGGAAAGAAAAATGAGAATGATGCAAGAAAATCATGAAAAGTTAGTCAACAACCTGACTGAAGAAAATAACACCTTAAAAAATAGACTAACTCAAATGGAAAAAGAGGCTCAAAAAGCCTCTTTAGGAGAAGAATGACTTAAAAGACTAATTTGCCAGATGGAAAAAGAATCTCAAAAGATCACTGAAGAGAATAATTCCTTCAGAATTAGATTGGAGCAAATGGAAGCTAATGACTTTATGAGAAATCAAGATATAATTAAACAGATCCAAACAAATGAAAAAATAGAAGGTAATGTGAAATATCTCATTGGAAAAACCACTGACCTAGAAAAATAGATCCAGGAGAGACAATTTTAAAATTATTCGACTACCTGAAAGCCATGATCAAAAAAAGAACCTAAAAATCATCCTTCAAGAAATTCTCAAGGAAAATTGACCAGAGGGCAAAATAGACATTGAAAGAATTCACGATCACCTCTTGAAAAAGATCCCCAAAAGAAAACTTCTAGGAATATTATAGCCAGGTTCCAGAGTTCCCAGATCAAGGAGAAAATATTACAAGCAGCCAAGAAGAAGCAATTTGAATATTGTGGGAACACAATCAGGATAACACAGGATCTGGCAGTCTCCACTGATGGATCGAAGGGCTTGGAATATGATATTCTGGAGGTCAAAGGAGCTGGGATTAAAACTAAGAATCACTTCCCGAGCAAAACTGGATATAATATTTCAGGGGAATATATGGTCATTCAATGAAATAGAGGCCTTTCAAGCTTTCTTGATGAAAAAAAAAACAGAGTTGAATAGAAAATTTGACATTCAGATACAAAATTTGCCCTCCTTGGCCCACAGTGTTTAAGGATAAAATGGGACAATGTGGGTAAAGATTCTTTGAAAGTTGTGAAGCATTGTAAGAGGAGCGTGTCTATCACTTATTTTTACTTTCCCTCCTGTGTTCCCTCTCACCAACATTTAAAAGAAAAGCAAATCCTTGTATCAAATGTATGTAGCCAAACAAAACAAATGCTTCTCGTCATCCATGCACGTGTAGGTCTCACTCATTCCACATGTTGACTTCATCACCTCTGGTAGAAGGTAGAGAACATCATCAGTTCTCTGGAATCATGCCTACCCCAGTGAATTCCACTGCCTGTGACAGATAGCTCTGATACCTTTATGGAGAGAGAACAATTCTATGACCGAATTGCAGAATCCATCCAAGGGGTAAAATAGATGTGGGCAATTCCTACATGCCTTAATCAATTAATCAAAGATATAAACAAGGTGTAAAAGAAATCCTTCATGAATTTGGAAGAGGTGAAGTCATTCAAGGCTTCAAGTCATTGGGTAAAATGAGATGATTCTACATAGGAAATACTTTAGGATTCAGTGAAAGAAGTAGACACACCCCTGGGCCTAGATGTGTAAGCAAAAGAGATTACAGTAGAAGTATTCCAGAAACTGCATTGAGATTCAAGATCCAAAATCTTGAGGAAGCACGTTCCTTGTGCCTTAACCATAGGACAGCAACTGGGGAGGAAAGAACGAACAATCTTGGGGAAAGTGTCATGCTTCTCCTCCCACCCCCTGACATCACAGAGATGAGATTCAACCAGTAACAAATAATGCATGAGAGGACACATTGGACACATGAATAAAGAGGCAGCTCCAGTATGCTACAAGGGATATGAACCCAGGAGAACTTTGTGAGGACCTAGCTTAGAGGAACTTCACCTCACCAGTCAGGAGAAGATCATGAACACTCCACAAAGGGAGAAAAGAACATCTATACAACCAAGAGCTGAATTGGGCCAACCCCTTACCACACAGGCTATCTAAGCTTGAAGCTACTCTTCTCTGCATTGTACTTATGGGAAAGTGCACTCCAGGATTTGAGGATAATGGTTTTCTGCTTTTCTCCTTGCTTGGTATATATTCCCTTGTAAAATCTAATTGATGGTATGATTAATCAATATTGGGAAGGTAGAAGTATACTGGATGAAGGCTTATGAGTGATAGTACTAGAAATGTGCCCCAACCTCTTCGAGCCATCCCTAGGCCTCTGAGAAGAGATTTCAATCACCCTCTGGGACCCTAGACTGCCAATTAGAGTAGGTATCAGAGAGAGCAGCCCAGAGCCTATGCTATAATATATATAAAATTATAATATTATTATATATAATATATACACATATATGTGTATGCTTATATGTATGTGTATATGTATGTGTGTATATATATATATATATATATACACACATATACATAGTATACATATTCACCCCCAGATTCCCTAGTAACCAATGGGACATTTACAGAATTCTAGAATGTTAAAGCTTTAAGAGACCTCCCAATCTAGTCCAGTCCAATTTCCTCATTTCTTTCCTTGCCACTCACACAACTATCACCCTACATCAAACCCTCATCACTTCTCCCCTGAACTAGCCTCTTTCTTGGTATCCCTACCTCAGACCTCTGCCCCTCACCAATCCGTCCTCAACCCTGGAAAAGCACAAGTATAACTCTCAAGTACAACCCATGCATCCAATAAATTCTAGCAGTTCCCTATTGCCTCTGGGGTCAGACACAAAATTCTCTGGCATTTAAATACCTCTTCATTAGCAGCCCCTTCCTCTCTTTCCAGTGTTCTTATACTTTATTTCCCTTCATACATTTTTCAGTGGGGCCATATTGGCCTCTCTGGTGTTTCACACACAAAGCATTCCATTTCCTGTTCAGGTCTTTTACACTGTCCCATATTCCTGGAAATACCCTCCTCACCTCCGCCTGTTAGACTCCCTGGTTTTCCTTTAAGACCCAGCTCAAGCATTACCTTCTCCATGGAATCTTTCGTGATCCCTCTAGTTGCCATTGGCCTCTCTCTCAAAACTACATTGAATTCATTTTTGTTGAATTCATATGTTAGGCATACATTTGCACATATTGTCTCCCTCTCTCCTTGAGAATAGGTATACTGTTTTTGCTTTTGTTTCTGTATCCCTAATTCTTCGCCCACTGCTTGTCACACAATAGACACTTTATAAATTGTTGATGGATGGAAAGGACTCATGAAATCATAGAATTGAGAGCTAGAAGAAACATTAGAAATTCTCTACTCCAACTTCTTTGAGGACCAGAGTGAATAAAGGACTTGCCCGACTGACAGCTAATAAGTGGCATCACCAAGATTCAAACTCAAATCTTCTTTCTCCAAAGTCACTGCACCATTGAAGGGCAGAGAAGACTGTCATACACTCAGTGTGGATGCTCAATCTGACTGTCCCTACTTTAGCTCAGTGTTCCACCACTTTCAGCCTCCTCAATAGCAAGGATTTCAAGGCATACAATACCACACCAGGTCTACCAGCATCATGATCATTTATCATGTACCAGTCACTGTGCTGAGTCTGGGGATGCAAAGAATGACAAAAATAAGGTCCCTGCCTTCAATAAGCTTACACTTTAACAAGGGGAGACAACATGTAAACAACATGTACATACAAGATATATGCAAGATAAATGGGGGGGGGGTGATCTCCAAGCTAGAACTCTTTTCCATCACATGCAGATCATCGCTAATTTCAGCAAAGTCAACGCACCAGTCATGTTTCGTTGGACTTATTCCACAAGAAATGTGCCATCCCAGTGTTGAGTCAGCATAATTTCAAAACCAGCTTTATCTCAGAAACTCCTGCAAACAGTCCCTCTCCCTCTGGATGAAATGGCTTAGGGGCACACTATAAATCACCACTCACACTCATACTCCTCAGATTAAATAGGAAATGACCAGGTCCCTCCAGTACTCACCACTTCAAGACAGCACAATCTGTGTATAAAATGTGGGGGAACTCCTATGTAGAAAGGCACCTGCAGCATGTGGGTGGAGGGGGGTAGGTGGGAAGGAGAGAGCACTGGGCTAGAGTCAGGAGATCTGGTTATTTCCAGTTTTGCCAGTTACTACCTGGTCCCTTTTCCTCTTAGCCACAGTTTTCCTCATCCATAAAATGAGGAAATGCCTATCTGTCCCCACTCAACAGGCTTAGAGTAAGAGTCTAACTTATTACTATATTATAACTCAAATGAGCCCTACATAAATGTTAGCTCTGATTATGTAACACAAGGGTCAGAGACAGGACCTTTTAGGTTTAACCACAAAGCAAGTTAAACAACCCCCCCCCAAAAAAATGTACTATGGCAGATAGGGGACAAGGGGTGGTAAAACCATGCTACTTTTTACGAATGCACCTATTTCTGATGGTAGAAAATGCCTTTTTTCATGGGCAACAGATATTTACTTTGTGTGCTTGTGTTGCAGAGAAAGTGCAAAGTCTGGTGGATTGTAAAGCCCAAGGGGTCCAATTTTCAACATTGCCTGCAGCACACAGCTGACTTTCCCCAACTCTGCTCAGCTTGTATGGAGCTGTCCTTTAATTTAGCTCTTCAGAGCTATAAGGAGACTAAAGATCATAGAGCCCAATGCACACCCTCCCCCATTTTACAAATGGGGAAACTGAGGCACAGAGGAGTGAAAAACCGTGCCCAAGGTCAGACAGCTTTTAGCAGCAAAGTTGTCCCTGGCACCCAAGTCTCCTGATTCCCAGTCCTGTGTTCTTTCCATGACAGCACACCATCAGTCATACTCCAGGGAATATGATTTGATCTGCAAAACATCTGAATTCTTATCATCACCAGTCAAGTTATAATGTGTTTCTAACAGAGTTAATCACACCTTTTTAAAATACATTTATTATTTGTAGTTCACTTACTTTTTTATAGTGTCTTTCTCTTTTACATATTTTTGGTACAAACAATGGGGGCAAGGAATTTGAAATGGTCATTTGTTACAAGTAGGAAGGGTAGGAAGGAAAGAAAAATGAAGTACTAGCCACAGGACACGCTATCTTTTTTAGGATATTCATGCTTTTGTCATATATATAGGAAATGACTAGCTAATTGTTAAGATCTAAACGCCATTGAGTAAACAAACAAAAGGTGCCTCTCTGGCTCATCGGTGAGACACCAAAGGGCTCTGGGTTTCAGTAGACAATAGATCAAAAGGGAGCCCAGCTATTCAGGCAGGGGACAGCAAGATAGAGAATAGTAAATAGGATTTAGAGCCAGAAGGCACCTTAGAAATCATCTAGCCCAATCCCCTGATTTTACAGATGAGGAAACTGAGGACAAAGATGACAGCAGTAGAATCCAGCCCTTCCGATGCCATTTCCAATGCATTTTCCACGAGATCTCCCCATCTCTTACATGCTCCCTCCTCACTTTACCTTCTAGCTTTCTTTCGGACTCAATTCAAACCCTCCTTCCTGCAAAAGGCCTTTCCTGGTACTCCCTTCTTCTCCCTCCTTTCCAGTATCTTTCCTCTGGAATTACATCCCATTTATTCTGTATCCCTCTTGTCTGTGCCTCATTGTTTGCATGGGGTCTCCCCCATTAAAATGTAAGCTCATTGAGAGCAAAGGCCTTGCTATTGTCTTTCTTTGTATACATATGTCCAGCCTTAGTACAGTGTCTGGTAAGTGATTGGAAAATATTTGTTTAGCCCAAATCATGCTGCTTACCTGTAATGGTTGCCACTGGGGAGGCTGAAGAGGGTGGATCACTTGAGTCTGGAAATATAGAGCTACAGTCGGATTAAGAGGATTGGGTATTTTCACTAAATCCCAAGCCAGGATGGTGAGCCCCCTGCAGTGAAGGGCCACCAGAGGAGGAGGGAACTGACCTATGTTTGGAAACAGAGCAAGTCAAAGTTTTTGCACTGATCAGTAGTGGGATCAATGGGTGAGTAGCTACTGCACCTCCAGCCTGGGAAAGATAGGGAGACTCAGTCTCCCCCCAAGAAAAATGCTTGTCGGCTGTCAGCTAATCAGTCAATAAGCATTTATTTATTAAGCACCTACTACTATGTGATGTAAAAAGGTTTTTACCTACCTTCAAGGAACGGAAGAAGCACTTACTATGTGCTAAGTACTTCACAAATATTCTCTATTTTGATGGTCACAACTAATCCTGAAAGGCAGGTGCAATTATTAAGTTGAGGAAACTGAGGCAGAAAGAAGGTAAATGACTTGCCCAGGATCACATAGCTAGGAAGTATTTGAGGTCAAATTTGAACTCAAGTCTTCCTGACTCTGGGTTCAGTGTCCTAGCCACCACTGTGCCAACTAGCTGCCTCTATAAGGGTAGAAGCAACAAGCCTTAGCCACTGATTGGATAGGATAAGGACAGAGGAAGAGAGAAGAGTTGATCTTGATTCCAAGGTTTCAAACATGTATGCGAATGTTTTCAAAAGAAAGAGGTTGTTTGGAGGAGACTCATATTTAAGGGCAAAAAAAAAAGGGAGGCTATATGATATATACTAAGTTTGAGATTCCTATAGGACATTGAGTCCTGCAAGCATTTGATGCTATGGAAGTAGAGCTTGGAAAAGAGACAAGGATTGAAAATATTCATATGGGAATCATCTTGCATTTGGATGATGATTGAACTTTTGAGAAATTATGAAATTGCCAAAAAAAAGAGAGAGATTGTGTCCAGTTCTGGAGCTTACAGACACCTTCTTAGAATAATGTTTTAAATGCATAAAATAAAACACATGGCATTACAAAGGAGACCAGTTATATGGAAATACAATTATCCAAAAAAAATGTTTAACAAGTTCAAAGGCCCTGGATTAAGAGCACCTGGTACAAAGAAAGAAAAAGGTCCATGATGGAACTTTGGGACACACCCACACAGATACACAGAGTTAGAGGGAATGACATGGGTAGCGAACTGGCAAAGGAGACTGAGAAAGAACAGTCAAACAGGGAGGTGGAGACCTGGAGAGAGGGGGGACAGCTGTCATGAAAATCAGCAGAAGTGAGAGTATCCAAAAGACCATCCAAGTGGCCAACAGGGTCAAATGCAGGAGAGAGGTCAAGAAGGATAAGGAGTGAGAAAAATGTCCATTTTAGCTGAAATGATGCAGTTGAGAGCCAGTTTGTAAGGGGTGAAGAATAACAGGGGCAAGGAGGGCAGATAGCTTTTTCTATGAGTTTGACTGTGGAAGGGTAGAGGGATAAATGATGATAGTTTGAGGGGATGGTAGAGTCAAGTGGAGCTTTTTTTATTGATGGGGAAGAGCTGAGTATGCTTGTTAAGCAGCAGATAAGCAGGAGATAGGGAATAACTGACCTAGTTCAAAGAAAGGAACAGGAGATAAAGAAAAAAGGCTTAGCCATAGAACAGAAGCAAAAGACCTCCATCCATAGGACAGCAAAGGCAAGTAACCAAATTTGTTCTCCAGAGTGCTGTTAGTATTGGGTTGTGAGCTGGCTAAAGGCAGGGAGAAAATAGTGGTGAATAAGATAGTCCAGGGGTGGGGAATGTGCAGCCTCAAGGCCACATGTGGCCTTCTAGGTCCTTGGGTGCAGCCTTTTGATGAGTTCAAGTTTTACAGAACAAATCCTTTTATTAAGGGGATTTTATTAAGCCTCATTTGGGGACCTAGAGGGCCACATGTGGCCTTGAGGCTTCAGATTCCCCACCCTTGTATGTAGTCAACCTAGGACCCCCAGCTGGAGCACACTGGGGTGTCTGAGACAATCCTGGGCTCGTAGGACTCAACTCTTCTAAGCTGGCACTCCCTGCCACCTCCAAAACCTTCAATTTACCAACCTTCTCAGAACAATTGAACACACAGACTTTCCCAAAAGGAAAACCATCTCTAGAGAACTCTGTGCAAATATCATGTTGTGCATTAAAACCAGAAGTTAATTTAGAGACTGGATACCGAGAGCATCCATCAGTTCAGATTTGTCAAATGGAACTCTTCAATTTGCATTCAACCTTGTGTTTCCACCAAACCACAAGAGAAGGGCCTGAGTAAAGCTATCCTGTGTGACATGTAGAATTCCAGACAGCTTTGTCTTTTATGATCAAGTTCAATGATAGGGGAAATATAGAATGCAAAGTGATCATCTACCTCTCTGTTCTTTCCCGGAAGATGTTCTGGCATTTCCAAAGTTACTGGCACCCCTCAGATAGGTGTAGCTTTCTGTATAATAATAAAAAATCATCACCAGCATTTGTATAACACTTTAAGGTTTGCAAAGTACTTTACAAATATGATCTAATTTTATCCTCACAACAACCCTGGGAATATTATTATCTCCATGTTACAGATAAGTAAACTGAAGCTGAGAGGTTGTGATTTTGTCCAGGGTCTTGTAGTTAAATAAATACCTGAAGCAAGATTCGAGCTCAGGTCTTCCTGATAGCAGATTCATTCTGTCTACTTCACTACCTGGATGCTTCACATATACACAAATGGATTTGCCAAACACGCTGCCACTCACCACAGTCTAGCCCTGAAGGGTCTTGCCAATCAACCAGGGACTCTGCTGTAAAATGTTAAGGAAAATAGTGGAGTCTGGAGCAACAGAGTTCCAGAGAGATGTTTGATGTTGGACAAGCAGAGAGGTCATTGGTATGTTTTCCGTCAGGGAGTGGGTGACATGGGGTGAGGATGGAAGTGACATAGGAAGAGTGAAGATAGGGTAGGGTGAGGAGAAATAATGGGATTAAAAGGTCTGAGAGCTACTGGCAAAAATGTAAGTGAAGAATTTTGAATGATTAAGCCCTATTTGGAGATTGGCTACAACCAAGAGCCCTAAAGTTTGTGAGTGGGATTAAAAGGATGAGTTTTCAGATCCCATTAAGGAAACTATTTTTAGAAACTAGAATCATTGCAGACATTTAGAGCAATTCCTGAACTCTCAGTGCTGGGTGCTGGGTGTATAACAGTGCAAATGACCTAAAAAGGACTTCTGAGGTGAAAAGAACACTGGGCTAGACATAAGGAAGTTTGGGTTCTATTCCCAATTCTGTTTCTAACTAGCTGTGCAATCTTGAGCAAGTAACAGCCTCTCTGACCCTCAGTTTCTTCATCTAAAAAATGTGGGAGTTGAACTTAACCTTCTCTAAGGGTTCTTCTAGCTCTGATCTTGTTACTAATGTGTCTCCACCAATATCTGCAGGATTCTTTTTCAGAGATAATAGGGAGAAGCAGGATCAGGCTAGGGACCATGATCAGAAATCCTAGAACTTATCAAAAGCAAATCACTACAAGTCAAGATTCGATAACTCGGGTGCAGGTCACAATCAGGGAGACAAGAGAGACTAGAGTGAACAACCTCTCTGGGTGCTCAGCCTCCTTAAAAAAAAGTCATTAAGTAACCCAAATCCAGGGCTAGGAGCTAAGGCAGGAGTCACCTGTAAGAGAGGAAGAGATGGCCACGAGTCAAAGCTGGTCCAGAGGTCAGGACAAGAACATCTTCTGGGAAGAACCACAGCCCTGGAATCCACCCATTAGAAGCATCCTTTGCCCCGTGGCCTCTCCGGGATGGGATGTCTCCTCCAAGGACCTCCATTTAAGGAGGATACCCAGACCAACCCTATCTTCTTTTCTCTCCATGTTTCTCTACTGTGCCTCTGAACTAAGTGCATTGGCGTTCCCCATCCCCACCTTTTCCGATCTCTTTTATGTGTTGTCTTCCTCATTAGAATGTAAGTTCCTCAAGGGCAGGCAACAGCTATCTTTCTGCTTGTATTTGTAGCCCTGGTGAATGGCACAGAGCCTGCTCCACAGTAAGCATTTAATAAATGCTCACTGATTGACTGAATGGTGCAAGCAAAGAGAACAAGGGAGAGGAGCTTGGTCAGTGAGCCAATAACAGCCATGTTGTCTGACTTATAAAGCTCTCAATAAAGAAGACAGGGGTTCTTTCCTGGCTCTCCCACTGGAGGATAAGACCCTGAACTCCCTCCCTTAGTCTCAGTCTCCTCACATGTAAAGGGAAAGGATTAAACAATCAGTTCACCAATGTCTCTCAGCTCTGAAAGTCTGTGAGTCCTTTGTTAGGGAGACAATGGTGGAATTCACCCATCCAGAGGAAACTTTGAGTCCCTCCTCAGTTTTGGGGTTGGTTTTGTTTGTCTGTCTGTCTGTTTCTCTGGCCACTGAAAGTTAGAAAATTGGGAATGGAGAGAAAGAAGAGCAGACAAGTAGGACAGTTTTGAAAGCATTTATTATTGAAAAGCAATCTGTACATTCTCGAGAACTGCAGTTTCATGCGCAATCGTGTTTTTCTGTTCTACTATGTATGAGCAAATGCTCATTCTGTTGGGTATCTGCATAGTGGTCAATTAATAAATGTTTATTGTATCCAAGTTCTGGCAGCCAGGTGGTGCAGTGGGTGGAGTGCCTGCTTGGAATCAGGAAGACTCCTATTCCTGAGTTCAAATCTAGCCTCAGTCACTTCCTAGCTGTGTGACCTTGTGCAAGTCACTTAACCCTGTTTGCCTCAGTTTCCTCATCTGTAAAGTGAGCTGGAGAAGGAAATGGCAAACCTCCCCAGTATCTTTGCCAAGAAAACCCTAAATGGGGTAACAAAGTGTCAGCCACAGTGTCAGACACAACTGAACAACAAAATTCAAATTCGGAATAAAAATGAAGATGTATACAAATAAATGAAGATCAAGGAATTGGGCTGATTGTTACTGAGAATGAAGAAATGAATAATTCTGGTTATCCAGCTTTCCCAGATATCTGAGTACCTACACTGCTATTTAATCTCTAAAACTCCTTTGATTTTAGCCATTTAGGATTGAAACCTTTCTGAAAGGTGCTATTTCCCACTGAATGTAATAGAATTTGTTTCCTCAATGATGCAGGATCATCATTATGAATATCCAACATTGCCTTGTGCTGTGATTCAGGAGATATAAGGGGGTGCCTCTCCTTATGTTAAATAGCCCCAAACTTTTATGCCTTTTAGAATTTTTGCTCCACTATAGGTAGTCTCTCTGTCTTTTCCCTTCTTGGTGCCTACCTTGATTCTCATTAGCACTTCTAATCTGCTCTGGGTCCAGAAATCACCCACCCAAGCTTGTTAGAATGGTCTGTAAAATGCAAGTACAGAGATTCTCAGTGGCAGCCTGAGGGCCTCTCCCATGAGTAAAATATATGGGATTCTAGCTGCCTTATAAAAGGGAAAGTAATACTGTATTGCACTAAGCGCAGACTGGGCTTCAGATTGCACCAAGGAATAGCCCCTGAGAAGTGCCAGGTGCAGATCCTGAACTGAAAGGTGATCAATTGTAAGCTATTTAAGGATGGGCTTTGGTGGCGGGAAGCTGCTAGGCTTATCTAAATTGTCTGACATCATTCTGCGGCAGCAGGGTGACATACACTGCTATTATAAGCCCCAGAATTGGAAGTGGTCTCTGGCAGAAGCAAGCCAATCTGGTAACACTAGTCCTTGGGGGTCCTAAGGTCCTTCTCTTCCATCTAAGTTTTCTGTGGCTCCTGATGGCATCTCTTAGTTTGCATGGATGCCAGGGTTGTGTCCTAGGAATATACAGGGGCTCTAGCATGTGCTCCCTCAGGCACTGTTAGTCTTATATGTCTGGATAGATAGAAATAAACAGCACAGGAATTGATTCAGAATAAACACCAGGGGACTAGACCCATGATGAAATGAAGGCTCAGACTCTGCTATCTGCTGCTTGTCTAAAGCTGAGTCCTTCTCCTTTCCTCTCCCCAGAGGTCTTAGCCTCTAACAAAGGACTGAGGAAGATGCTAATTAATGTAGTAACTCAGACCCTGTCCCATTGGCACCACACCCTTTAATGGTGTTTTTCTATCCATCATATAGTGAGTCATTCTCTTCCAAGTGCTGAATCCGACATCACTGTGTGCCAGCTTCTGCTGCTGACCATGCTATATAAGCCACCATTAAGGCACCCACTTGATTACAATACTTAGGTCATCCTTGGATGGGGTAGGTGGCCCTGTGAAACTGGTTACTACTGAGTCAGGCAGGACTTCTGGGAATGAGGCCACCCATGACTGTGCCTCCGCAAAGCTTTCTGGTGAGTGCACAGAGGCAGAGGAAACCACAGATCCAAAGAGTGACATCCTGCCTTTATGTGTCCCTTCATTGTCCTCATCACTGTTCCAGAATGATGCATAACTCAGCATCATTACATCAGCACTTTATTGTGCTCGAGGCTGGGGGAGTAGGGGTGATTCTGGTGGACTTCCCAATGTGTACTTGTTCATATTCAGCCTCAGAACAATGAATGAACATATCCTAAGCTCCCCTAGTACTTAAAGAACTACCCTGGGCATCCTTGGTACCCTTTCATTGGAGTCACAGAGAGGCTTGAGTTCTTTGGTTCCCTTGGTTTGCCAGCATCCACCTAGAGGGTCATGCCTTAAGGATATCTAATCCAACCCCCTCATTCTACAGGGACCAGAGTAATTACATCACTTCCCAAGGTCATGCAGGTATCATGTGGCAGAGAAAAGATTCAAATTCAAGAGCTCTCACCCCAAATCCATCCCTCTTTCTGAGCCCATCTGTAGACATACAAGTTACATCTGGGAATTGGTCTTCTCAAAGAACAATACTCTTTCCAATAGCCACCTGCCATATTTGCCTGATTTTCAGCATGGGATCCCAGCTGCTTTGCAATGTTCATTTTGCATTTAAATAATCCCTTGGACCTTTCTTACTCTCCTTTATATTTAATAATTTATGAACATCTTCCCACTAGATATTAAGGTCCTTGAGGGGAGGGTCTCTGTTATACATAGCTTACATATGTGCCAAGTAAAGTGTCTTGGTCATATGGTAACATACAAAGGAGCTGTGACTTCATTGGTCACAGAACCCCTCTTACAAAGAATATTATAACCTACCCACAGTTAAGATTCAGGGTGTCTGTTGATTCTTAGAAAGGTTAAGTGATTTGCCAGTGGTCAAATAGCTAGTATCAGATGTGGGCTTTGCACACAGTAGGTATTTAGTTTTTAAAATTAGATTAAATTTAACTCCTCATAATACTCCCCTTGCCATAGAAAAGGCCTAAAGAATTTAAGGGATTTGCCCCCAAGGGCAACAGGGCATCGGAGCAGAGCTGGAATAATCACAATAATAACTCAAATTATGTTATATTGTGGTTTCCTCACAATAATCCCATAAAAAATCATAGCACAAATTTTACTCTGTTCATTTAGCAGATGAGAAAAATTAAGGCTCAGAGAGATAAGTTGACTTGCTAGAGGCATGTAGATGGCAGAGTGGATAAAAGCACTGGACTTGTATTCAAACAGGAAGATATGGGTTCAAATATAGCCTCAAACACTTACTAGTTGTATGACCCTGGCAAAGTCAACTTTACTTCTGTCTACCTCAGTTTTCTAATCTGTAAAATGGGGATAATAAAAACATCTGCCTTCCAGGATTGTTGTGAGGATCAAATGAGAAAATAATTGTCACCAATCACAAGTCATAAAGTTTGTGTTGGACCCATGACTCAAAATATGAACTGCTTCTAAGGAAAACTCTACCCCCTCATTTCTAGTCAAAACTCTAAAACACACACACACACACACACACACATACACACCCCTCTATCCTCTGTCTTAGACTGTTCAACTTCCATTAACCATATAGTATATACTGGTTTATATTATTATCTTACTGTCCCCGTGTATATAAATCTTGTCTCTCCTAAAAAAAAAGATCTGGGGGGCTTAGTGGAACTGCAAGCTCAATCTGAAACAACAGTATGACAAGAAAGCCAGAAATGAGTAATGTGATCTTGGGCTAATTAAAAGAGACTTAGCTTCCAAGAATAAGGACGCAATAGTACTGCTCTGCTTGGACTCTGGCTAGACCACATAGCTGGAACATTATGTCTATTTCTGGGGCCACATTTTAGGATGGGCTTTGACAAACTGAAGAGCATCAGAGTATGCTCTGGATGGTTAAGGGGCTTAGGTTTATGCCATATGAGCATTGGTTGAAGGAACTCAGTATATTTAGCCAAGAGAAGACTCATCAAAAACATAATAGCTATCCTTGGGTATCTAAATTCAGGTCTACCTTATGGAAGAGGAAGACTAGAATTGCATGGTCCTAGAAAAGGGAAGGAAGTTTAAAAGACGCAGATTCTGATTCTAACTCAATTTGGGAGCAGAGATCTTTCTGACACTTCTTTCATATCCCTCCCAAAGCTCAACAAACGTTTGTTGACTTATGTCATTCAGTGGTTGCCCATCCTACCTCATGTCACAGAGAGCATTTCTACAGGACTGATCCATACGCTCTGTTCCAAGATCTCAAAAACTCTTCTTCCTAACCTAGGCATCCTAATCCTTATATGGCAATGCTCCTCAAACTTTGTGATTTCAGGACCCCTTTCTACGCTTAAAAATTAGGGAGGACCCTAGAGAGCTTTTGTTTATGTGAGCCGCATAAATATTTCCCATTGATATTTCCCATATTAGACATTGAAACATCTTGATAATATTATGAAAATGTTTTGACTTCACAAACCCCACCAGGCAAAGGTCTTGAGGACCCCTGAGGGTCCTTAGACCACTTTTTTAGAGCTGCTTCTATACAGAAACTTTCCCCAGTTGGAAATTATCCTCTGTTACAGGAATTTTATATATTTCCTTTGTACCTTTCCTATGCATTTATTTGATTCTATTTTATATTATAGTTTTTTGGATATGTGTCATATCTCTTTTCCACAATTGCCTAAAAGAGACTGTCGCTTTTAAGCGGGCAGGAATTAAGTCTTATTCATTCCTTCCCAGAACCTAATATAGTATTCTAAAAATATGAGGCAATTAGTCAGGTTTTTTGCTTTTGTTTTTACTTAATTGAAGAGAAATGAACTGGTCTAGTTCCACCTCTGACACTCAATAGCTGTGTGGTCTTGGAGGTAGGAAGGACAATGCTGGTGTAATAAGTCAGAAGATCATGGCAATATCATGGCATTCAGAGATGGATGAAGCTTAGAGGTTATCAAATTCAACCTCCTCATTTTATAGATGAGAAACTAAGGCCCAGGGAGTGGAGGTGGATTGCCCAAAGTCATACAGGTTACAAGGAGCCAAGATTCAAACCCAGCTCTTCTGACTCAAAATCCAGTACTCTTTCCATTGTCTGCCACATGAGTTCCAATCTTGCCTTTTGTCATTTACAACCTAGATGACCTTGGGCAAATCTCCTGATTTCTTTGGGTTATGGTCTCCCCATCTCTAAAAAAGAGGGTCAAACTCAATCTCAAGGATCCCTTCCAGGTCCAACATTCTTTGATTCACCAGAGTTGGCATCACAGGGACTTTTTTTGATGAGTCAGGAATCCAAAGGTTTCCCAGGCTGTCTAGGTGTTTGTGTATTGCTCACGGATGGAGATCATTTTCTTGACCACATTTTGTGCCTTTTTTATAGTAGCCCTCTGAGTACTCTGTTTGTTTTGATTTCTCAGCTCCCATAGTTGAATGATGATTTATGTGGCTTTCAGAATAGAAGGGCTGAAAGGCCTAATTGTGTGTGTGGCTTCTTGGGTTGTTTGAGCTTATGAATATTTTAATAGGATTTTGATTCCTTCAAAACAAATATCTAAGAAAACTTTGCCCCAGGAGCAAATTGCATGATTTCCTCCTACAAAACATAACTAAGAAGGAAAAAAGACAAAAAATAAAATTGTCACAATTTTAAAAGCCCCCCAAGAATTTACAGTATTCTTACTCCTTACCCATTCTCTCTAACATATTGTTAGTATTAGACTTAACCTATCCCCCTGACAACAAGATAACCTTACCCTAAAGCTAAAATATTTATTTGTCTTTGTTGTCACTTTACAGAATTCAAAGTTTACTCAGTGGAGAAAATGAAGCACTGATTCATTTTTGTAGGACTTTAAACCTTGAATCTGGGCAACCATCATGGTAGATCACTTCACATGCTAGACAGCAACACCTATGGATGGAGTGTGACATTGCAGCTCAGCTCTACTACAGTGTAAATATCCAGACAAAAGAAGAGATAAGTCAAGTTCTGGAAAGTGTATGTGGATGCAAAGATGAAATTATGGGTGGAACTGGTTCCCATAATGATAGTAACTGACATTTATATGGCACTTTCCAATTACAAAGCTTTACATATACATTATCTCATTGGATCCTCATTACAACCCTATGAGGTAAGTAGTTCAAGTATCATAATCCCCATTCTACAGATGAAGCAACTAGGGCTCAAAGTGGGAAAGAAACTTGCCTGAGATGCCAAATCCAACAGATTCAATGGAGTCCAGAGGAGGCATGCTTCCTATGTAGAACAATGCTCTGTTGGTTAGCAAAACTTTATAGGCTATCCCATCATCACTCTAATACCCCCCTGGCTTGCTTTTGCAAGGCTTTCACTAAGACAGGCACCATACAGACACCCTGGCTACATATGGAACCATTCATCAGAGACTGAATTTCTATTTCCTTCTTTGCCCTATTTTGTATTTTGCTGAACTCTGGATTGACCCAGCATGGATGTTGGTTTGTTTTCTCTGATCGAGACTTATACCACCCCTTCTTTTCTCAAGAGGATTCTTTCCTCAGGAACTAATGATTGCCCTGAATCAGCAGCTTCATCTTCACTCCATCTCACCACATCCCAGGGGCCAAAGATTCTACACAAGCTCATAGGTGACTGACTCAAGGCAAGAATTCAGATCTCTTAAGTCCACAAGTTCCACTACATAATAGAGCCTTTAAGAAGACAAATCTGATCATGAATGTGAAAGAGATTTTTATGATATAGCATGATTTATAAATAAATAGTATTATTTTATTAAGATAATGCCACATGTGTATTATTTATATATGTATATTATACATATACATATGTATACCAAAGTTGATTGTATCAGTTTATTGCTTGTTAACCTATTATTTTACCATTTAGATGCATATTTATGTCTGAAGAGTTTAATGCTATAAAAGGTTGCAGATTTCCCTCCCCACCACCACAAACTAGAAGGGACATTTTTGAGCTCCTCTCTTTATGCTGAATCTAACCTTTCATAAGATCTTTCCCATCAGCTCAGTGTTCTATATACATGATGTCAATCATTTGAATGAAAACTGACAAGTTCAGCCAATTCCAAATACAGGCATACCCCACATAATGTTCTTAATTAGCTCTGGGGAAATACAGTAGGTGAAAAAACATTATAGGGGGCAGTTAGTTACATGGAACAATGTTATAAACAGGTCACTGGCTGAATTATGTCATAGTAGGCTTCTGTGATTTTTATGGGTTGGTTATAACATATAAATTATGTTATTATAAAATGACATTGGTCGGGGTACATTCAGAGTACATTTATTTCCAGATGGCATCTTGAGGATACAGAGTCTGACTTAAATTCCTTGTCTGTATGAAGGGTACCAAGAATAAAATATGTATACATGTACCACATATTAACATAATGACACGCATATGAATAAATACTGTCTGGCCTTGAATACCATAATAGTAAAATGTAATATTTTCCCCAGAGCCACTCAGATAATGTTATGATGCCAGAGCCAAAAGATGACAGCATAATTGAACTAATGCCCAAAGGCAATTACTGATTACAATGGATTATTTCTACAAAGAAAGTTGACCAATGGATTAGTTGTCACATAGAAGGAAGATTTGTCCAATCCTGCCATGATTGTTAAAGAGACTGAACTATCCAATATTACAAGTAGATACATAGCATTAAGCCTTGAGCATTTCTCCCAATTCAGGTCTAAAATTCGAAGGATGATGGTCCTTTAATGCAGCAACTAAATTTTCTGGAGGCTATTTTTATAGGCTAGCTATAGGACCAAGGTTCAAGTCCCACCTCTAAACATGAAGCTTCATTTTCTGAGTTCAGATGCTGACCCTGGGCAAGGCACTTAACCCTGTTTGCCTCAGTTTCCCCATCTTAAAATGATCCAGAGAAGGAAATGCTAAACCATTCTAGCATCTTTGCCAAGCAAACCCCAAATTAAACTAATTGATAAGAACATTGAGCTGATGGGAAAGATCTTATGAGAGGTTAGATTCAGCATAAAGAGAAGAGCTCAAAAAATGCCCCTCCTAGCTTGGATAGAAGAGGGGAGGGAAATGTGCAACCTTTTACAAAGCATTAACGACCCAGATGGGGTCACGGAGAGTCAGACTACTGAAACAAATGAACAACAGCAAAATGTGTATGACCTTAAGCAAATCACTTAAACTCCCTCAGTTTCCTGATCTGTAAAATAAAGATGTTGGGGGGAAATGGCCTTCAAGGTTACCTCCAGCTCTGGATCTATGATCCTTTGTCTATGTTCTTATGTCATATTTTTCTTTAACATATTTACTCTTTATGTTCAGGCAGAATAAAAATCATACTATCCCCCCATCACCACATTTGGGATCTGAGTAATAAAAACCAAGAATAGATGCAGTTTTCTCTATTCCACTTAAAAACAACAACAACAATAAGGTGATTATTAATAATACAGAGAGACTTTGCACATACACAGTAAAGCAATAGCAAATAATATGGAACTAAATACCCTAAAGTTGTTGGAATGTTTTATTTTTATTTGGGAAATTACTAATTGTAGCACTGCCTTTATGGAAATTTTGCCTAGGGTATCTATATCCATTATACAGTCTATACTTATTAGCTAATAGCCAAGCTGAATCAAAGTACCACATGATTCTGCTGGCTTGCAATTTCAAAATTGCCTCCAAGCCCAATGATGCACCAGAGTGAAGAGACAGACTCATCCACAGGAGAGAGATATGGTTTTAACAAATAAGGTCCAGCATTCCTGACTGGACTGACAAAGTATTTCCCAACCACTGCCACAACTTCAACCAGCCTCCCTCTTCCACACACATCCCCCCCCCCCCCCCCCCAAAAAAAAGAAGAAAAGAAAAGAAAAAACCAGGGTATAAATATGTCAAGGAAAGAAAGAAAACATGTATACAACAGTCAAAAATTGGCTGCCAATGGAAAGAAACAAGAGAAACGAAGACAATCCCACACATACTTTGCCTGCTACCATGGACCTCTGAATTCAGCGGTTACCATGGTGGGCCCTGGCTGGAAGGCAGACTCTAGAGAGTAAGCTTTGTTTCTGATCTGCCCAAACAGAGAGCCCAGATTCAGTCTGTTGGTTTGTGTACTTTGGGGTAAGCCATCCTCATGCTGAAAGAGCCAAGGGGATATCATTTTAGCTTGACTTTATCTCATAACTTTGGGTTTCTCTTAGCATCCTGCCCTCCCCCCACTCCTACTCTCCCTCAAGCCTTTCCTTCCCACCCCTAACTCATCAACCTCTTTCCCTCTGTCTATGGATATACGACATTTGGGAATCTAGAGGGAAGAAATCAATTGGGATTCTCTCCTCATGCTGAACAAACTGTTAAGTGGAAAGGGACAGGTGCTGGAAACAAATGGGTGGGTGGAGAAATCAAAGTTCAGGGTCTAACTCTCCTCTCCTTCCAGTTCCACTCCTCCTGTCCCCCAAAATGTATTCAGAATTTCATGAAACACCTGAGGCAGAGAGCATGTCTGATGCTCCTTAATTTAATTTTAAAAAAATATGATAATAGTAATTACACTAGAACAGTGTTAATTACTAATAGAAGTACAGTGTAGTAGGAAGAGCCCTGAACTGGGAGTCAAGAGATCAGGGTTCTAATCCTGACTCTGTCACTCACTGTAATATTCTGAACCTTTGTTTCCTCGTTTGTCAAATTATAATAGTTATAAAGAGGACCAAATGAGATAACAAATGAGAAAACACTTTGGAAAGTACAAAGTACTACTAAAAATGAATAAATGAAAATCCTGGAATTAAGTTCTTACTGTGTATCAAGCCCTGGAGATATAAATACAGGATTAAATACAGTTCCTACCCTCAATGAGCTTATATCCTAAAGGTAGAGAGAAGATATTTAGGGATATGACAGCCAGGGAGGGGTATTATGGTCTGGAAAGGTAGAAGGAAGATGGAAAGAGCCATAGAGGAATAGATTGACATGCCCTTTCCAATAGCTAACTCCTTTTTCTAGTTGCGAAAGGCAGAAATCTATTAGAAAGGATATTTACTGAGAAGGCTGAACAAGAACAGTGGTTATAATAACACTCTCCCCATACTTGTGCACAGTTTCCCCTTGGAGAGAATGAGCTCAGATTGCAAGTACAAGAGCAGTGACGGGCTTGTGTAGAGAACCCTGGTGGCCTGAAGAAGTCTTCTGACTTAGATGAACATGAGAGCATAGACCTGGAGCTGGAAGACCATCACCTCCATCCTCCTCATTTTACAGAGAGGGGCACTGAAACCCAGGGAGGATGAGTGAATCTCTCTCCGATTTGCAAGGGCAGCAAGTATCAAACCCATGGTCTTCACCTCTAGGGTCAGTGTACTTTCCATTGTACCATGCTGCCTACCTTCAAAGCAGAGTTGGATGGAACCACAGAGGCCATCAAATCCAACCTTCTCATTTTATGGATCAGGAAACTGAGGCCAGGAGAAGCAAAGTGATCTTCCTGGGATCACACAGCTAGTAATGGTTAGAAGCAGGATTTAAACTCAGGCCTTCCTGACTCCAAGTCCAAAGCTCTATAGACCGTACCTGCTAGCTTATTCCGAGCCCTCATGTCCTTTGCTCCCTTTATGTAGTCCTCATGAGATTCCCCTTAGCTCTCTGTTGAGCTCTATGAATTAGTACCTTTCTAGAGCCCATTTCTTACTACCATGAGGGGCCATGATCCATCTTCAAAGGACTATCTTTCCATGTCTATTTGCTAAGTGCATCCTTTGTTATGGGTCATGCCTAGATGGCTCTGATGGGTTCTCTTACCAACTCCAGTTGCCCATGGTATCTCCAATGATTCTGATGGATCTCCTGGTTGCCTGGGCACCTGGCATGGGTACCATGGAGCACTCATTCATGTAAGATCAGGAAAAATAAATAATAAACAGATAGCCTGTACTCATGAAAACAGATGGTGGTACACTTGGTATTTCTACTGCCATGATTGGAAGGGAGACAGGACAATGGACAGAGACCTTCCCCGACCCCATCTAGCAGCAAGTTCACAGCAGTTCTGCTTCACCACCAGGAAGGGGGAAAAGGGGACCAACAGAGGACTGGGTGACTCCTTTGTGGATTCTTTTGTATGTTCCCTAAACTCAGTTCCAACTCAGCAACTTCAGTCCTGCTAGCTCCTCAACCAAACAGAAAATTCTTCATCATCATATAGTACTCAGCTGCTCATAGTGGGAAGGAAATACACTGAGTAGATCCTGAAAATCTGGGATTTCAGTTGCCTAGCCATCTTTCTAAAATGTAAACAAACAGGGGTAAAATCATTGCATTAAATGGACTTTTCTTTTTGTTGGTGGTGGCTTTTGATTTTTTGCTTCTCCTCACAAACCTTTCTTATAATAATGATGTATGATTAAGCAAAAATATCACAATACATTGCTCATATCTGGCAATGTATGCTTCATTCTATACCCATAGTCTACTACCTCTCTATGGAGAGGAGGGAAACATGCTTCACTACATGGAAGAAAGGATTGGTGAGTATTCACCAATCAAGAGTTCTGTAAATCAATCAACGAACATTTAGCAAGCACTCACTATGCCTCAGGCACTGTGATAAGGTATGGGGATACTAAGTAAGGCAAAAACAGCATCTGCCCTCATGTCCCAATAGCTTTCAATATTATTTTCCTGTACATTATTAAGGTCATTGTATATATGTATATATGTTCCCTTGGTTCTTATTGCACTATCAATTCATATAAATCTTCCCAACTTTCTCTAAATTTTTCATACACATTGTTGCTTCTTATGGTATCATAATATTACATTATATTCATATATCACAATTTGTTCAGCAATTCTCCATTCAAGAGACACACATTTGTAGTTCTTTGGCACCACAAAACATTAAAACCTATGCTATAAGTTGCTGCTATAAATACATATATGTGTGTATGTGTTTGTGTGTATATATGACTTTTCCCTTTATCTTTGACATCCATGGGGCATATATCCATAGTAGTATCCCTGCATCAAAGGCTGTATACAGTTTAATGACTTTTCTAGTGTAGATCCAAATTGTTGTCCAGAAGAATTTTTTGCCTTGTCTTCTGAAGTGGTATCCATGAGGTCCATTTCACCATATCCTGATGATTTCTTTGGCGGCTCATCAGACTGGAAGGAAACCAGTCTATCAGCAAATAGTTATTGACTATCGCTTTGCATATAGAGTGCCATGCTAGGTGCTAAGGAGAAACACAAAAACGATGAAATACAGTCCCTAACCTAATAGAGCTTAGAGTTCCAGAGACAAAGCACATGCATACACCAAGTTAAGCAACAATTCAAAAGTTTGATAATAAGAGATAAGATGCCTCTAGACAGTGCAGAATTAATTGTTTGCAAAGTTAATGAAAGATACAGACAATCACTGTTCTAAAAGTGAAGGAAATCACTTGGGATTGGAATAGACTAAGGAGACGTAAAGAAGATGGAAGGTCTTGAACTGGACCTTGAAGGTTGGGTAAGATTCAAAGAGAGAAAGAAAGGAAATTGGCATTCTAAGCCATGGTGGTGGGAAAGCTGTGGATTTTTGAGGATACAATGACTAGCCCAGTGTGGCTGGAGCAGATGATTTGTGAAGGAGGGTGGTGGGATGTAAATGCTTAAGTGACATAAATGAAAGGCGAGTGATGTATGGGAAATGTATTATCCATGGGCAACTCAACAATGAATGGTAATAATTAGAGAAAACATTAGGGTGAGGCTGAAAGTATTTCCACCATGGGGCCCAAACTAGATACCACTTGAATAGGCAACGATGAATAATGCCTATACATTGGCCTTCAACTGAGTACAATTCAATCCATGGGACAGTGTGGTATAGGAGAAAGAAGTCTGGATTTGGGTCCCATTACTGTCACTTATCAGATGTGGGACATTGAATGAGTCCTTTAATTTCTCTGAGCCTTCTTTGCAAAATAGGGCTGTTATGAGTATCAAATATAGTGGGAAGAATGGTGGATTCAAAATCAAAAGATCTGGGTTTGAATCCTGAGTCTGAGACTAACTGCCTACATTGACCTTGAACAAGTTATTTCATTCATCTGAGAGTTTAGGTTTTTGTTTTTTGTTTTGTTTTTGTTTTTTTTGCTTGTAAATATGGGAGTTAAAGGGGCAACTATGTGGTGCAGTAGATAGAGCACTGACCCTGGAGTCAGAAAGACCTGAGATCAAATCTGACGTCAGACTTACCAGCTGTATGACCATGGGTAAGTCACTTAACCCTGACTGTCTAAAAAACAAACAAAACAAAAAAATAGGAGTTACATTTGCCTTTGGATCCCAATGCCTGGCATATGGTACTCACTTAATAAATTCTCATTATGGTCTTCTGAATATCCAGGAGATTGTTTTTGAAAGAGCTTTGAAAATCATAAAGTATTATACAGATATTTGTTATTATCAATAATAACAATAATAATGGTAATAGCTCATCTTTGTGTAGGGCTTTCAGGTTTACAACATGCTTTATATATTAATTCATTTGATCCTCACAGCAACACTGAGAGCTAGGTCCTATTATTATCCCTATTTCCCAAATGAAGAAACTGAGGCACAAAGAGGTTAAGGGGCTTGTCTAATATCATATAACTAATAAGTATCTGAGATGGGGTTCAAACTTACCACTACTACATACTCAGAAGAGAATAAGACACACTGGTGGCCATCCGAGAATTGAACGTTCTCACAGGAGGGGGGAGAATTTGACATCATGAAACGATCAGAGAACAAGGTAGTATGAAATCAAGGGTACAAGTTAATATAATTAAGTGGTAAGACGGATAGTCCAGAGCAGAGATGTCAACTACAAGACCCAAAGGCTGAGTGCCACCCACAACACTCCCGAATGCAGCTCATGCCAGATTCCAATATAATGGTAAATATTTAACCAAATTATAGTAAAATCTAGATAATATTACACTTTAAAATCAAGTTGATATGAGACTCCGAGGGACCCTTGGTGCTGCTTACTGGCCCCTCTTCCTCTTTCAGGGGCTCAGCCAGAGAATCGTTGCTACAGTGAATTGGGGGTAAAGCTGGGATCAGTGCTGGATGGAGCCTTGATGATGCACGTCACATAGGAGGTGGGATTTAGGATGGACTTTGAGGGGCTGACTGGACTTTGCCTTGGAGTGACCCAGTTTTGTGTTTGGATTTTTATCAGCTCACAAACTGTAGTAACTGCAATCAGTCAGAAAAAGGTGCTAGCAGTCCTGGCTAGGGCTGGCAAGGAGAGAAGGAAAACCAGTTGCTGAAATATGCTCCAATAGAAGTGCTCCCTTTGAGAAGCCTCAACCCTCTGTTTTTCTAAACACATCAGAACACATGAAACTGTGTATTAACAAGGTCTATTTTTTTTTAAATAGACTAGATTTATGCCCTGTCAAAGCACTGAGAGAAGGTCAGGTAAGAATAACAATGGCTGCTTCCCAAAAGCCTTCATCTGGTGGGGGAAGGGGAGGGACAATGACTTTGCCTCATTTTCTACAGGCTTCTCCCTTCTTATAAAACACCCACATCATGGGGCCTCTATTCTTAAAGGTATGTTCAGAAGTATTGGCCTGAGAAGTCAGACTTAGGGGTTTAATTGTAGAAAATGTCTTCCTTATTTAAAGATTTCCATTCTTTGCCTTCCTCCTTTCTATGGTAATCTTAGAAAATCAGTAGTTCAAGGAATTGTTGAAATGCATGTCCTTGGAAAATAGTAGAAAATCTCTTCCATTGAAATATGAGTTTATGGCTGTTGAGGACACTGTAACTATCTTGCACAAAGGAGGGCTTTTTGGTTTCCTTTCTCACATTGTTAAATTCTGAAGTTGCTATTTATTCATGTACTTCATTCATTCAACAAACAAATATATTAAGTACCTACTATGTGCCACGCATTAGGCTAGATTCTGGATATCCAGAGAGAGAGAGAGAGAGAGAGACAGACAGACAGACAGACAGACAGACAGAGAGACAGACAGACAGAGAGACGCAGAGACACAGAGAAACAGAAACAGAGAGAGGAAGAGAGAGACAGGGAAAGAGACAGAGAGAGAGGAAGTAAAAATAAGTGGATAGATAGAGGATGGATGGAAGAAGGGATGGTTTGATGAACAAACAAATGGTTCCTGTCTGGGAGGAGTCTGTGTTCTAATGAGGAAGAGAAAGGGCAGGAAACAGTCCTTGTTTCAGCAAAGCTGAAGGTTGTAAGGGGCAAAGACAGACAATGAAATGTAAGGGTCCTTCCTGGTGTAAATGAAACATTCCATACTTTGAGGGGGGTTTTGAGGGTTTGGGTAACTTGCGTATATGACACTAGAGACAAGGACTTGCTCCAGAGCACAGACTGCCTTACTACCTTTGTGCTCAGACACTCATTTTGCTTAAGACTCAAAAGGAATCTGAGAAATGTAACTGAATGGTCACCATAAATTAGGGTGCGGTTCTTATGAAGGTTAAGGAAGCAGCTCTCTCTCTCTGTCTCTGTCTCTGTCTCTGTCTCTGTCTCTCTCTCTCTCTCTGTCTCTCTCTGTGTATCTCTCTCTGTCTCTCTTGCTCTCTCTCTTCCTCTCCCCCTCCTTCTCCTTCGCTTTCTTTCCCACCCTCCACCCCTACTGGATCTTCCTACATTACCCAGGATGGACCTTCAGGGCTGCTTATGGACCCAACTGCACTATTGGTTGGAAGTGAATTTTGACCTGTTCCATTTCCAGTCTGGGCCTGAATGATTCTCCTAAAGTAAGCTGATGGCCCCTGGTATTACAGGTGTTTGACACCACACGGGCCAACTCTTTTTTATGTAAGGCTAGACTCGCTAATTGGATCACTGGCATCTTACATCTGCTTCTACTTTAATATTCTATATGTAGACTATCCTAGCAGTGACTAGAAAAATAAACTAAAAGGATACCTAGGGAAATGATGTATACAGCCAGAGAAGTTCCACTACCACTGCCAGTGTTTGGTGGAAAGAAACTCGATTGAAATACAGGCTCTGCTGAGCCAAAAGCTCAGTATTTCAGATCCATTCATTAATCCATAAAGAGGCCTGGGGGTCTTTTGCCTGCCTATTAAAACAGCTACCATCTTACACTACCCATAAAGAAACTCTAGCATGCTCTAATGGGAAGAGCACTCACACTAGAACTACTTTACATGACTCTCCTGGCCTCAGTTTCCACAACTGTAAAATAAGTAGATTCGATTCAATCCAATTCCATTCAATAAGCATTTATGCTTGTTGGTACATGCCATGTTAGTACCATGCTGGGCTTTGGGGATATGAATATGCACACACACACATATACACACAAAGTCTCTGCTCTCAAGTAACTCATGTTCTGCTAGAAGTATACATGTGCAAAGATAAATAAATGCATTCACAATATATACAAAATAAACATAATATAATTCCCATCATGGGGAGAGGAGAAACATTAATATTTGGGAGAATAATAAAGGCTATGTATAGAAAGTGGCATTTGAATTGAGCCCTAAAGGGTGCTAGGGGTTCCAAGAAATGCAAGTAAAGAAGGAGAGTGTTCCAATTATGGGGGACAGTCTGTGAAAACACATTGAGATAGAAGATGAAATGTTGTGGAAATGAAACTGCAAGTAGGCCAGTTTAGCCAAAATGGAGAATTCATGAAGTAAGGTACAATTAGACCAGACAAGGTAGGTGGGAGTCAGATTGTTTTTAACTTATTATTTATTTATAACATTCTTTAATTTTTTAATTTTGAGCTCCAAATTTTTTCCCTCCCTCCCATTCCCTCCCTTCCACACTGAGAAGGTAAGTTGTCAATTATAGCAATTATGCAGGTGGAATCATACAAGACACTTATCTATATTAACTATATTTTTTTGAAAGCAAGAAAAAATAAAGAGAGAGAAAATTACACTTCAATTTGAACTCAGAGTTCATCAGTTCCCTCTCTGGAAGTAGATAGCATTTTTTCCATCATGAGCCTTTTGGAATTGTCTTGGATCATTATATTGATCAGAGTAGCCAGATCTTTCACAACTGATCCTAATTACAACATTGATGTTACTGTACCTAACGATCTCCTGATTTTTCTTGCCTCACTTTGCACCACATTAAAAACTTTCCATGTTTTTCTGAAGCTACTCTTTTTGTCATTTCTTATAGCACAATAGTACGCCACCACAATCATATACCATAACATGGTCAGTCAGTCCCCAATTGATGAGCATTCCCTCAATTTCCAATTCTTTGCCACCACAAAAAGAGCTGCTATATTTTTGTACATATAAGTCCTTTTCCTTTTTCTTTGATATCTTTGAGATAACCTAGTAGTGGTATTGCTGGTCAAAGGGTATGCACAATTTTATAATGCTGTGGGTATAATTCCACATTGTTCTCCAGAATGGTTGGACCAGTTCACTACTCCACCAGCAGTTAACTAGTGACCTATTTTCACCTCCTCCCCTCCATCATTTGTAATTTATGATAGGTATGAGGTGATACCTCAGAGTTGTTTTAATTTGTCTTTAATCAAGAGTGATTTAGAGCATTTTGTCATATGATTATAAATACTTTTGATTTCTTCTGAAAACTGTTTATATCCTTTGACCATTTAATAATTGTGGAATGGCTCTTATTTTTGTAAATTTGGCTCAGCTCTATACTCGGTATATACTTGAGAAATGAAGACTTTATCAGAGAAATTTTCTATTAAAACTTTTGATATTCCTTCATTGTCTATGGTACCTTTTAGCATAATGTAGTTTCCCTGATTATCCCTTTTTTGTCTGAGATCATTATTGCTACTCCTGATGTTTTTACTTCAGCTGAAGCATATTAGATTCTGCTCAAGTCATTCATTTTAACTCTGTGTATGTCTTTCTGTTTCAAGTGTGCCTCTTGTAAACAACATATTGTTGGATTCTGATTTCTAATTCACTTTGCTCTCTGCTTCTGTTTTATGGGAAAGGTTCGTCCCATTCATGTTCAGAGTTATGATTACTGTGTTATTTCCCTCCATTCCAGTTTCTTCCTCTCCTCTCCCTGTCTCTCTCATTCCTCTTCAAAAGTCTATTTTGCTCCTAATCACTGCCTCCCTTAATCCACCTTCCCTTTTATCCTCCTCTCCCTTTCTCTTATCCCCTTCACCTCCTATTTCTCTATTAGTTAAGCTACATTTCTACACACAATTGAATGTGTATGTATTCTCTTTTTGAACCAATTCTAATGAGAGTGAGGTTCAAGTATTTTCCACCATCCCCACCCCCGTTTCCCCCCTCCATTGTAAAAGCTCTTCTTTGCACCCTTCTTTTATGTGAGAAAAATTTCCCCATTCTGCCTCTTCCTTCCCCTTCTCCTTCTCCCAGTGTATTCCTCTTTCTTATCCTCTCTCCTTTTATTTGGTGATAATTCCAACATAATCAGCTCATATCCATGCCCTCTGTCTATGTAAATTCCTTTTAACTGACCTAATAATGATGAGTTCTTAGGAATTGCACATATCATCATCCCATATAGGAATGTAAACAGTTTAACTTTATTGAGTTCCTTTATGATTGCTCTTTCATGTTTACCTTTTTATGCTTCTCTTGATTCTTGTGTTTGAATGTCAAATTTTCTAGTCAACTCTGGTCTTTTCATCAAGAATGCTTGAAAGTCCTCTATTTCATTAAATATTGATATCTCTCCCCCCCTCCAAAGGATTACACTCAGTTTTGCTGGGTAGGTGATTTTTGGTTGTAATCCTAGCTCCTTTGCCTTTCAGAATACCATATTCTAAGCCCTCTATTTCTTTAACATGGAAGCCACTAAATTTCGTGTGATCCTAATTGTGGCTCCATGGTATTTGAATTGTTTATTTTTGTGGATTAAAGTATTTTCTCTTTGACCTGGGAGCTCTGGAATTTGTCTATAATATTCCTGGGAGTCTTCATTTTGGGATCTCTCTCAAGAGGTGATCAGTGGATTCTTTCAATTTCTAGTTTATTCCCTGGATTTAAGATATTGAGACAGTTTTCTTTGATAATTTCTAGAAATATCATTTCTAGGCTCTTTCTTTGATCATTATTTCAAGGCGTCTAAGAATTCTTAAATTACTTCACTTCAAACTATTTTCCAGATCACTTGTTTTTTCAAAGAGACATTTCACTTGTTTTTCTATTTTTTTCCATTCTTTTTACTTTGTTTTATTGTTTCTTTAGTGTCTCATGGAGTCGTTAACTTCTACTTACCCAATTCTAATTTTTAAGGAATTATTTTCTTAAGTGAGATTTTGTATCTCTTTATCCATTTGGACAATGCCACTTTTTAAGGAGTTCTATTTTTTCAGTCAATTTTTGTTCCTCATTTTCCATTTGGTCAAATCTTTTTTTTTTTTTTGCTTCTTGGAGGGCAATTTGGGGTTGTGACTTGCCCAAGCTCACATGGCTAGTTTTGTGTGTGTGTGTGTGTGTGTGTGTGTGTGTGTGTGTGTGTGTTAAGTGTCTGAGGCTGGATTTGAACTCAGGTCCTCCTGACTCCAGGGCCAGTGCTCTATTCACTGTGCCACCTAGCCGCCCTGATTTGGTCAATTCTCTTTTTTAAAGAGTTTTTCTCTTCAGTTGTTTTTTATGCCTCTTTTGCCATTTGACCAATTCTGTTTTTTAAGGTATTATTTTCTTCAGTACTTTTGTGCCTTTTTTTTTTTACCAAACTGTTAATTCTCTAATTCTCTTCCCATAATTTTCTTGCATTGCATCTCTCATTTCTTTTCCCAGTTTTTCCTCTACCACCCTTATCCTTTTTTTTTTAACTCTTTTGGGAATCCTTATTGTGTTTGGGTCCAATTATCATTTTTCTTTGAAGCTTTGTTTGTAGCTGTTTTCACATTGTTGTCTTTCTCTGAGTTTAGACCTTGGTCTTCCCTGCCTCTGTAGTAACTTTTTATGATCAGATTCTTTTATTGTTTGCTTGCTTTTCCAGCCAATTTTTAACTTTGAACTTTATGTTAAAGTTGGACTCTGCTCACCTGGGGGCAGGGAGGCACTGTTCCAAGCTTCCGCATTTTTCATGCTGCTATTTTCAGAACTAGTTCTGGGGAGCTGCACATTTTTGGTGCTTCCAAACTGATGTAATGCAGGGAGAGGTGTGGTCACTGCTCTCCTGCTCTGTGCTCTGGTCTTCAAACAAGAAGGGCTCCTGGTCCCCTGCAGTTGTACATACTAGTACTCCTCTTTGCCTTAGAACTGTGACCAGGGCCCCTGTTCCCTTGTGAATGGTCACCAGTGCTCCTCTCTACCCTGGAACTGTGACCCAGAACTGAAAATGGGCAATAGAGTTTCCAACTGGTACCAGTTGTATACCCCGTGCCAGTAAAGGGTCCCTAGTAAACCCTTTCTCATCAGTTGTCTGGCCCCCTCACTGTCTCCGTACTGAGAATTTCCAAAGCTGCTGCCACTGCTGCTTATAACCACTATTGCTGAGGTCATATTTTTGGACTCTGGACAGGCCTCCACTTCATTCCCCCCATCAGAGACTTCTCCTGCTGACCTTTTAATTTTCTTAAGCTGGAAAAATGTCTCTCCCCAATCTTTTGTTGGTTTTACCACTCCAAAATTTGAGTTGAGGCATTATTGTAAAGTTGTTTGGAGAGGAATGTCAGGAAATTTCAGTTGGGTGGCTGCCCCAATCAATTATCTTGGCTTTGCTCTCTTCAGGAGTAAGATTTTAAAGGGCTTTAAATGCCAAAACTAGAAGTGTGCCTTTTATTATAAAGACAATAGTGAGTCACAGATTCCTAAAGTAAGGGAATAAGGGACAGATCTATGCTTAAGGAATATCAGCTATGTGCAGCTATGTTGTGGATGGATTAGAAAAAAGTGGCTATACATCAAGGCCAATTACAAAATTATTGCAAAAGTAGGTGTCAAATGATGAGAGTCTAAATTAGGGTGACTGGAGTGTGAGCGGAAAGAAGGAAATAGATGTGAGAGATGTTGAGGAATTAAGATCAACAAACCTTGGTGACTAATAGACTATGGGGAGATGAGAGAGAGTGAAGAATTAAAGATGGTAATACCTAGGTTTCAAACCTAGATAACAAAAAAAAATATGGCACCCTCAAGTCAAATAAGGAGCTTATGAGAAGGAGTGAGTTTGGGGAAAGGGTAATGAGTTCCATTTTTATACATTAAGCTAGTGATGCCTATGACAAATGAAGACATCCCTTGAAGAGTTGGAGATGCAGGACTAGGTGATCTCTATGGTCTCTTCCAGATCTAAAATCCTCTAATTCTCCCTAAAAACTTGGCCCTGTCAATCAGGGTCCATTGCCTAACTACTTGCCTGAGAGCTTTCTTAAATTATCATGAAAGAGACAATGCTAAAACTCAAGTGAAATGCTGAGGGTTTTTCAGTTTTTCCAGTTCTAGAAAATATAATAGAGGAAATTTACAGGATTTTCAAATAATGGGGAACAAAAAGGCTTTGAGAAACTTTGGTAATTGGGGGCATAAGATATAGATGTGATAGATTTGGGGTATGGAGGCATAGACTTTCTCACAGATAGGCAGAAAAGAATACCCAAAATTCCCGGACATTTAAATAAAAACAAAAGTTTTGCTATTTTTCTAGTTCCCTTAGTACAATCCATGGGAGAAAATAGCAACCCCAGCCTTGATTAATTGACTGGTTCATTTTACTCCCATAAAAAAATGGTCCTTGTATTTCTATGTGTCAGGGTTGCACAATTTTTTTTTCTAGAGAACATTTGGACAGAAGCTGCAATGATGATGTAAGCACAGTGCTGAATGCCAACAGGGGTCATGGCCACCCCCACCCCACCTCCACTCTTGTAGAGAGAGGAACTAAAAGCTTTGTAAAAATAAAGGGCAAGAGGGATGGGCTGCCTGGCAAAGAGGAGATAGAGAAACAGCATGATGTCTGGCTCCTCTGATTGGGGAAACAGAGGCAAATAGAGAGTAAAGAATTCTCCTGCTCAGCCCTGGGGCTAACTTACTGACCATAGGCGAATAATTGCAGGGTAACATTTTGAAGATTCTCTATCATGAAAATGATGTTTTTCTTCTTTTAACCTGGTTCTTATCATCTTTTTGAGACATCAGCATGCTTTAGCTATCCATGCCCACTCTAGACAAAAAGGCAAAAAGACTCAAGTTTATTTTATTGTCCACACCTTGCACCCTTGGCCCTCTTAAGGAGCTCCCTGTGTCTCAGACTAAATATTCTTTTCACTCTTCTCATCCCTATCACAACCTACTCTCAGGAAACCAACAATCAATTGACATACATTTATTAAACACCTACTATATGCCAGGCACCACATTAGGTGCCAGAGGGGCAAGAGTAAAGTATCTTATTGGGGAAGACCACCTGCATATATACAAAAGGCATGGCAACACTTAAACCTTCTTCTCTTTCCTTCCTACAGAGGATCCAAGGGTCCCCACCCATCTACTCACCAAGAGGTCTACAAGAAAGAAAACAAGGTGAAGTCAGTGGGGCCATTTGTATGCATGCTTAGTGCCAGGGCAGAAGCCAATCCACCTTTCCTCACATGTGCTAAGGGGATCAAAACATACAATACTGGTGCATCCTTTCAAGTCCACATGGAGGAGTAGCTGAACACTCTTGGAATGCTCATGAGGGCTGGACTCCCACTATTGAGTCTTTTGTTACATATGTATATGCAAAAAAAGATAAGGAAGGGGAAAGGAAGGGAAGGGAAGGGAAGGGAAGGGAAGGGAAGGGAAGGGAAGGGAAG
>NW_027185612.1:8159433-8163368 GCF_028583685.1 Petaurus breviceps papuanus | reverse complement strand
GAGAGAGAGAGAGAGAGAGAGAGAGAGAGAGAGAGAGAGACTGTATTCCAGGTATGGGAGGAAGCCAATAAAAAACACAGAGATGAGAAATGGAGTCCATATAGAAGAAGGCCAGGTTGACTGCAGAGTGTGTGGAGGGATATAATATGTAATAAGGCTGAAAAGATAGGTTGGGGCCAAGTTGTGAAGGATTTAAAAGAGGAATTTGTATTTGTTCCCAGAAGACATAGGGAATCACTGATGTTTTTTGAGTATAGGAATAACATGGTCAGATCTGCAACTTTAGGAAAGTCACTTTTGTGAATGGATTGCAGTGGGCAGAAATTTGTGACAGGGAAACCAATTAGGAGACTATTACAATAGGTCAGGTGAAAGGTGAAGCAGGGTGGACTAGGGTGGTTGTTATGTGGGTGGAGAGAAGGAAATGAAGATGCAGCACGGGTAGAAATGATAAGATCTGGCAACTGATTAAATATGTCAGGTGAGAGTGAGGAGCCAAGGATAACAATGATATTGTGAACAAAGCCACCTGAGGAAAATGGTGGTACCCTTGACAGAAATGGAAAAGTCTAGAAGACAGATGGGTTTTGGAGGGAAAGATAACAAGTTCTGCTTTTGACTTAGGTTGAAGATTCCTAGGTGGCATTCGATTCTAAAGGGACAACAGGCAGATGAGGAAGCAGGACTGGAGCGCAAGAGAGAAGTTAGGACTAGATCTGTAGATCTGGATGCCACCTGAAGATAAATAACCATTAAATCCACAGAACTGATGAGGTCACCAAATGAAGGTATCTGGTGAAAGAAGAAAAGGAGAAGCAAAACAGGAGCTTGGAATAAACCAAAAGTATCAGAAACTCTTATATGCTTAAAAGAGGGATACCCAAGCAAGAGGTCAGGCTCTTCCCTGGCGGCCCACCATTGAGACGTTGGGCTCCCCACCACCACCCTTTTTCCAGTTTGTCAGGATTTCCAGAAATGAGAGGGCAGAGTCAACAACAGTACTCTCCTGCCAGCTACCGTCCTTGGGGACTTGACTGTCAGCATCTGTCCTTCTGCTCCCACAAGTGACCTCAAGGCTTAAGGCAACTGACAAATAACTCTTTCTCACACGAAGTTTGAGGCTCCTGCTCCAATATATAAAATAATGGGAAAATCTTAAAAATTTGATCTTTCTCGGAAGCACCCACATTATACTATGGAAAAGGGTCTCATAGGATTTAGGGTTGCAAGAAATAAAAATAGCAGCTCACAACTTTTTACTGCTTGAAATGCATGATCACATTCAGACAATAATTCCTGAGGTAAGTGAAGAAATATTATCATTATTTCCATTTTACAGATGAGGAAAATGAGACTTAGGCCAAATGTGACCATACGGCCAACAAGTGTCTGACCCAGCATTCAAACCTGGGATTTCTCGACTCCAGGTCCAACAAGCTATCTCTCCAATGCTCCAGGCTTTCTCTCTGAGGAACCTTGGAGGTTACTTAGAACCCCTTATTTGGCAGAAAATCCTAATCACAATAGAATAAGATGATAATAATAGCTTATTTTACACAACCTCTTAAAGTTTGCAGTTATATATGTAAATATATATAATATATGTGTGTGTATCAATCATTTGTGTCCCCCAACACCTTTGTAAAGGAATTATTATGAGAGGGTTGGGTGACTTGGGGATTAGATTCATGACTTCATTAGTGAAAGGAGCTCCTGGTGAAGAATTTCCTCTACCAAACTTCTTCTGCTACAGGTAGTTATTATCCCCATTTTACAAATCAGGAGACTGAGATCAGTGAAGTCAAGTGATTTGCCCAAGGTCACACAGGTGGGAAATGAAATAACTGAATGAAAATCCAAGACTTGTGATTCTACTTGTGACAGACAGACAGATAGATAGAGATAGATAGATAGATAGATAGATAGATAGATAGATAGATAGATAGATAGATAGATAGATAGATGATAGATAGATAGATAGATAGATGGATAGATAAATGGATGAATGGATGGATGGATGGATGGATAGATAGATAGATATAGATAGATAGATAGATAGATATATAGATAGATAGATAGATAGATAGATAGATAGATAGATAGATAGATAGACTTCCTTCTTTTCCTACAAGTAAAGTTGATCTTGATGGAGGTGATTGGTGCCATTGTGATAATATTCCTTTAAAAAAAACTTTTCCTGCTCTTCATTCTCTCTAGGGAAATAAAATATAGGCACAGTCATAGAAGGAGCTGTCTTTTGCCCTTTGGAGGGTGGGGTGGGGATCCCCAGTGTTTAGTACAGTCCCTGGTACATAGTAGCACTTAATAAGTGTTTATTAACTGACTGGCTGGACCTCCAAAACTCAATGACAGGGTCATGGGGTTACCTGGGTAGACCATTCTTTATTCTTTCTTTCTGGACAATTCAGGAGCATGTGTAACTCTACAGAGCACAATAGAGAAACATGATATTAGTGTGTATCTACCCAGGTTTTCCCAATTCTAGGATCTCCACTTAGCCACCAGCTCCCTGCTGCCTATAAGAATCTCTCTGGTGTCCGAACATACCTTACTTACCTATCAGTGGCTTTCAGAATTCAACTGCCCTCCTTTTGTAGGTGTATTTACAATATCTAATGGCATTGAGCTAAAATATCCCATCACCAGCAGGGGTGGTAGTGAGGTGTCATAGAGTCATAGGATTTAGAGCTGAAAGAGACCTCAGAAATCATCTAGGTCAACCCCTCATTTGACAGTCAAGAAAATAGAGACCCAAAGAGGCAAATTTATTCACCCAAGAGGCAGAGAAGGGTATCAGTGCCCAGCTAGCAACGTCTTCAAATCTGGAAAGTCCTCAAGTTAGAGATTTGGGGGTTACATGTGATTAACTAATTCCTCCCAGTCAGTTTTGTAGCCTTCATCCCAAGTTTAATTAAACTCTCATATTCAGTAAAGATAAGGGAGGGGCCTGCACTTTAAACACATGTGCACAAGGCAGCATATTTCAAGTTGAGTGTTCATCCTTAATTATTTCCTGCCTTTGTTGGCCTGTTGTTTCAATGAGCTTCTTATATTTGTCACTAACCAGCTGTGTGGCCTTAAGCAAGTCACTTAGCCTGTATCTTAGTCTTCTTATCTGTAAAATGGGAACCTGCCCTACCTACCTCACCAGATTGTTGTGTGGCTCAGATGATATCACATATATGAAGGTGTTTTGAAAAGAATAAATCATCACAGAAAAGTAAGGTTTATGATCATACTGGCTTTACATTGCTAGTTTGGGTATGAGGGAAAGGAAGATCCATTAAGAATCAGAGATCATAACCTTCAAGAGTGCATTTTTTTTCCAATAAGGGTAAGGTATGTTTTAGATCAAGGAACTGAGACCCAGGAAGGTTGAAAGGTTAAAGCAACTGAAAGGTTAAAGTAGTTTTTCCAACCAGTGTTATGTGGAAGTATGTGTGTATGTGAGAGAGAGAGATAAAGAGAGAGTCTTTCTGTGTTTGTGGGTGAATCTGTGTGTGTGAGAGTCTTTGTGTGTTTGTGTGTGTGAGAGAGAGAAAGAGAGTCTGTGTGTGTGAGTCTTTGTGTTTGTGTGTGTGTGTGAGAAAGAGAAAAAGAGTCTGTGTTTGTGTGTGTGAGACTGTGTGTGAGAGTCTTTGTGTGTTTGTGTGAGTGTGTGTGTGTGTGTGTGTGTGAGAGAGAGAGAGAGAGAGAGAGAGAGAGAGAGAGAGAGAGAGAGAGAGAGAGAGAGAGAGAGAGAGAGAGAGAGAGAGAGCGAGAGAGAGAGAGAGAGAGAGAGAGAGAGAGAGAGAGAGAGAGAGAGAGACAGAGAGAGAGAGAGAGAGAGAGAGAGAGAGAGAGAGAGAGAGAGAGAGAGAGAGAGAGAAAGAGAGAGAGAGACAGAGAGAGAGAGAGAGAGAGAGAGAGAGAGA
>NW_027185612.1:8149659-8159333 GCF_028583685.1 Petaurus breviceps papuanus | reverse complement strand
AGGAGAGAGAGAGAGAGAGAGAGAGAGAGAGAGAGAGAGAGAAGGGGAGACAGAGAGAATAGGAAATCAGGTCTAAAATGCAGGTTTCCCTCCTGGTGCAGTATTTTTTCTGCCAAAATCACTTTGTCCCTCCACATCCAGCATTAGCCAGCAAACTGCATATAAACACAAACCATAGGACCAGACAGAACCATTGCTCTTCTCGCTGTCTTGGGCTGCAGCAGAGCCCAATACAAGTGGGAATGAGAGGCAGACCTGCTGCCACATTGGTGCTTAGCTCCTTAGATTCCATTGCTCCTGACTGATCTCAGTGGCAGGGGGAATGGGGTGCTGAGGAGACACCTCTTTCTTTCTGAACTCGGGCCCATGGGAATGGAAGGGAACAGAGCACAGCAACTGCCCCAGTCCCTCACTTTAATGGGAGTCCAAATGAAGGAGGTTACTCCTTGCCGGGTTCTCAGCTACAGTTGAGGAGCTGGTGATACCCACCAATGGCTGATTCTCCCTGACAGTCTAAAGTGTTTTTGCATCTTTTTTGGCCTGGGGCTGTGAGGAGTTCACATGCAATGAGGACCATTAACAGGGCTTGGCTGTTTAAGACAGTCACCTTACTCCCACTAAGCCCAAGGGCCCAGTGCTTAGCCTCTCCCCAGGATACATGGAGGAAGTGTGGTGTCATGGACATAAAGCTGGACATGGAAGGACAGGGCTTCAAACCTCAGGCTTGTTACTAGTATATTAAAAGGGGCTTTATTAGGATCATAGCTCTAGAGCTAAAAAGTACCTCAGAGGATAATTAATTAAAAAAAACCCTCATTTATATATAAATAAACTAAGGCCCAAGGGAAGTAAAGCAATTTCCTTAAGAGTCCAAAGGTAGTGTCAGAGACAGAATTTGAACTCAGTTCCTTTGAACTCCAGTGCCAATGTTGTCTCTCCATGGTAGCACATTGTCAGTTCGTTGAATTCAAGGACTTTTTCATTTTTTCTTTGTATTCTGGGAACCTTTTTTTCAAAGATGGAAAACTATTGGGACCTAATTGAAAAGGAGAAAAGAAAACTGGGCTGCCTTTGGAAATTGTCAGGTTTCTTTAATGTCTCCAAGTTTCCCATGAAAGCAAAAGGCCATCTTTTTTATACCAACATTCTACTAATATTGCTGTATGGCAGGGATATGTAATCGCTCTCTCCAAAGAATCAAAAATTAATATCATAAAAAAAGGCAATGGAGACTTTCCTGGTGGGTGTGAGGAGTCTGTAAGAAATAATCATAAAGAAACTCTAAAGAAAAAGAGTAAAAAAAAAAAAAAGGAATTATATGAAAGGAATGGTCTGGTCCTGCCTATATCAAGATGAGAAATGGATAACCAAAGTGCTTCCATGGTACCCTTACAATGTAAGGAGAAATTGAGAAAGGCCTCTAATACATTGGGTGAACTCCCTGTGGCAAATATATGGAAAGATGTGGACCAGAGTAGAACAGAATTGGCAGACATGAATCGGCTGATATCTGTACAAAATCTATGAGATCACAGACCTATTTCAGTATCCTTGGGCTAGCCCAGGGCTTGAAACAAATTTGGAGCCTGCTAAATGCTTGTGAATTGATTGACCTATAAAATTAGAGGGTTGGACTTATAATCAAGGGTTCTCCAACTGGGGTCTGTGTATGAATTTGTTTCTTTAATCATTTGGTAACTGTACTTCAATATAATTGGTTTCCTTTGTCATCCTATGTATGTTATTTTTATGCATTTAACAACATTAATCTCAGTAGAGATCTATAGACTTGACTTTACCAGGCTGCCAGAAGGGTTCGAGACACAAAAAAAAAGGTAAAAAAAGAAAAAAAAACTTCTAGACTCAATAGCCTCTACATTCTATGATCTTGGGAATTACATTGGTGAAGGGGTACCAAAACTGTGAGTTTAGTAGCACTTCTTGGATCTATGATTTCATTAGTTTATTTCTTTCACCAATAAAAATGTGACCCCTTAGTAGACAGACAGTCTCCAAAACCAAATATTACCCAGACTGGTAGGCAAGCAAGTCTTGCTGAATCAAGCACCCTAAGAGAAAGACAAGCAAGTCAGACAATCACCACCATCTTGGAGACCATCTCCCCTCAGACCCTGATGGAGGCAGTCCAGGACCCTGAGCCCAAGAGCTTTGGAAACAGCAATGCTTCCAGCCTAGTGCCCTCAACCACCATCAGCCATCATTCTGGGAAGCAGTCCTTGTGGAAATGCAGTTTGGCAAGTGTTCCTACAAATGCTACAGCCAAGCTATTAAAGACCTAGAAAAGAAAGTTCTTACCACCAAAGTCCTTGGCACTGACAAACAGTTCAACATCAGAAACTGATAGAATGACATTCTAGAAGAGGCATTAATGTCTGATTTGCTATGGTACCCTAAGGAGCATGGGACCTTTCCATTTGACTTGAATATGAAACCTGCCATTATTAGTGAACTTGAGAGCACTCTATTTTCATTATCTCTTTGCATCACATGGTAAGTGTTTAATAAAAGCTTTATCCATTCATTTATTCATCACTGTAGTAGGAAAAAGAAAGAACAACTTAGTATCCTGTCTTGAGATGAGTCTTTTAAAACATACCTAAGTCCTTGGTTGACAGAAGCAGTGACAGGACTTTCCAGCTTGGTGGGACCATCCAGGACTTCCTTGTGCTGGCCTAGCCTTGGAGAGCCCACTGTGACCTTTATACCCTATTGAGGAATCTATTTTAATGGAGGTAGGGGTCAGTCGAATTCCTCAGAAATGTATGCAAGGCAGCCCTAAGAGTGGAGTGTGAGGGGGAAAAGGTTAGAAACAGAGAAGGGGAAGAATAGGACTGATGAAAATCAGAGTTGATGAAGCTGATTGAGGCAAGATTGAGAAAGTCATTACTGAAGGGAATGAGGATGTACAGGAGTGACAGGAAGATGCCAAAGGGGAGGAGGAGGGTATATCAGTTTGTAAATGTAAAGTTGGATCTGGAGCCTAGGGAGTAGAGGTACATGGAGAAGAAGCATGGGAGCACTCTAGCATAAATCCCATGGGATAAAGAAAAAGTTCAGGTGACATGATCATGGTTGGGGGCCCCCATAAGTGAGGAGGGCTGTGGGAGTGGGAAGGTCAGTCTGTCTTCTCAAGGCTTTCCATGACAAAGGTCAGCCTATCTTCTCAGGGCTTCCAGGTTATCTCGGGCACCTTGCTCTGGTTTGGAAAACCAGACCAAGGCTTGAGACCTCCATGTTTAATCTGAAGGCAGAGTGAGGGGGCCATCTAGTGTCTGGGGCTGAAAGGGGGAGGCAGAAGGAGCTGTTTCAAGGAAGGGCGCCATCTGGGGGCTTGGGGGTTGAACACAAAGGCAGGTCACCTGTCCTCTAGTGGTATGGATGGATGGATGGAGAGATGGATGGGGAAAACCCAGGTGGACTGGAAGCAGAGAATGGGACTTGGCTGACAGGCAGAAGGAATAGGCTGGGATTTGGGGCTGACAGTCAGGCAAAGGGAGGGGCCTGGCTTGTCTGGAAGTGGGTGGGGGAGGCAAAGAGAGAGAGCCATCTGGTGTCTGGAGGTGGAAGACAGAGAGAGTGTCTGGTGTCTGGGAAATGGGAAGGGTGTCGGTGAGATGAAAGGAGGGGGGGGGAGAGAGAGACAGAAGGGGGAGGGGGTTTGGGCCGAAGAGTAACTGCTTGCCCCTGCTTCATCCACCTCCAGTACTTTGACTAAAAGTCTTTCCCAAGAAACTGAACCAGAGCCTCCGTTTTCTTAGACAATGAGACTGTGGGCATTGTGGATTTTGTTTTTTCTTTTCTCCTTTTACCCCCCAATTCATGACGGGGAGATCGATGCAACTTAAGAGGGCATCAGAACTGGGTCCTGTCGGGGCTTTCCCTTCATCTTCATTATGCTCATCATTATTTTAAGACTTGACAATCCATCCAGCTCCTGACATCATTCTTTCCCGGTTCAGAGGAAGGTGGGGGAGAGGAAGATACGGGGAGGGAGGGTTGGGTAGAAGGCAGGGATGTCGCATTGCTACCAACAGAAGCTGCGAGGGATCCTGGCGGCTTTAAATCAACCTTTGCGCAATCCGATGGGCCACGCCAAGCTCGGTCCCCTTCCTGTTCTCTCCTAGGGAGGCGGAGAAGGAAAGTCAATGTAGACGGAGCAGTTCAGCATTATAGTCGTGTGCTTTCCAGATCCCGGAGAGTCTGGGCTGGGCATCCGAATTGAAACTGCATCCTGCTTAACCCCGACCCTTTCCCCTCCCACCCAGATCTCTGATTTCTCTAACTTCTGACTTGAGATAAGACTAATTTTCAACTCTTGGCTTTTAAGCATACATACACACACACACACACACACACACACACACACACACTATTAAAAAAAATAAAAAGCCAACCCTCTGTTGTCGGTTTGGGGTTTTTCCACGTGCATTTATGATTTGCATTTAATTAATTCCTCCTCTGTGTTTCCTTGCCTGTTGCTCTCTGGCTGACTGCTTTGTATATATGGAAAGCCGGCTAATGAGGAGGTTCCCCGGGATTCTAGACTTCACTCCTTCACTGCCGGCTCGCGAACGTAGTGGCCAGTGGGGAAAAGCAATCGAGCGGTGTGTTTATTAATGAATTAATTTATTTATTTGTTAAGTTGGGGGTGGGGTGAGGGAGCGGGGGTGGAAAAAGGGAGGGGAAGGGAAGAGAGAGACGTGCCAGGGCGGGGGAGGGTGATCAAAAGGTGTGCAATATTCCACACAGACAGGATCCCTTCTTATTCCCTGGCACTATTTAATCATATTACATCAACACGTGCTGCGCCAGGTAACCACATCAAACGACCCTACCTTCTTTGGGATATAACGTTATATCTTTCTTGTATCTGTTTTCACGAGTTGAGTACACACACACACACACACACACACACACACACACACTGCAAAAAGTTAAAATATCGACTTGTCAGCTGAGGTCTGTCTGTCTGGAGCTAACCCGGGAACTTTTAGTACAGATCCGTCCTTTACTTGATAAAGCTGGAAGGTGTTTTCCAACAGCAGCCCAAGGCCTGATCAGATCTCTTCCTGAGTCGTAGGATAGGGGGACCAGGCTTTGTACTTTGTAAAGATCTGAATGGAGGGGACTATGAAAAAAAAAAAAAAACCGGTGTGGAGGGATGAGAAAAGAACTTGTGTCCCATTTGGAAATACCATAATAAAAGTCTTAATTTCCACCATCACCCCCTCCTCAAAGATTATTACGATGGAATATTTCATAGACTTACTCAACATACGGCATTACCGAGGGAGTTAAAACTTTAAGGTTTGGGAGAGTTTTATTTACTTTCTTCTCCCCGTCCCAGATATGTGGATACTTTTTTTGTCTCATTTCTTTCAGGGTACCCGATTATTTCTTAGTTTGTAGCTCTATCTCCCATATGCACCACCCCCCTCCTCTTCCAACCCGCAGCTCCTTCCACCCCCAGTAGATTGCTTTTTTTTTTTTTAAAGAAGAAATAAGACATATCATGTTCTTTAAATGGGACACTTAAAACTCCCATGTTTTTCTAATTTAAATGGAACTTTCTCTGAAATAAGTGTGGAGGTACATGGAATTGCCTCTGTAAAGATTCAGAGATCTAAGGTCAACGCTACTGGTTTGGGAGTTGTTTCTTGTAAAGGGACATGACTGTTCCTTAGAGGAAATGCTATTGAGTTGAGCCTCCTCCCGCCCCCCTCCCCTCCACTCCGGTTCCCAGCGACCCGGTTGTCTCTAGTCACCTTAGGTGTGGGAAATAATTTTGGGAGCCCAAATAAAGACATCGCTCCACAACGATAAAGAGAGCCCTGAATTTAACATTAAAGTCGTCCCCTTGCCCTGCACTTTGTTCGGATCGATCTGTGGGGCTGTTTGAGAAGCCCTACCAAAAGATTTCTGTCCTTCAAGAGGAAATGACTCTTTTCCCACACCGCTTCCTCCCCCCCCCACCTCATATTCTCTTCTTCTTGGAGCTGGGGGGGGGGTGCCAGTTCCCTAATACCTCTCAACTTGAACACGCCACTTTAGTCTGCCCACTGGTAGTATGATTTGGTCCCAGGGTATCTGTTCTCTCACTCTCCTCTTCTGCAAGGTTTGATGAAGTGTACATCTATTTCAACTTTGTGTTTCAAGCATTTTGTGCAGCAGTTTAAGTATTTCAAGTAACAGTCCTCTCAGACATTGCCAGTTATAATTACCCTCCTCCCCCCCCCTCAACACACTCACATTTCTAAGTCCACAGCTAACCTTAGTCTACTTCCAAGGATGCTTGCTTCAGTGGCCAAAGCCTCTTCCCTCTGTGGAAAGAGAGCTGATATAGTTTCGAGAGAGAGAGAGAGAGAGAGAGAGAGAGAGAGAGAGAGAGAGAGACCTTGCCTTCCTGATAAAGTCACTAAAAGGGATTTGTAGAAATCAGCCGTGTTGCATTCATGAGTTTAATTGAACATTTGTCTGATGATCAAGGTTTGACTGGGAGTGGGGGGCGAGGGAAATGAGATAGAAGAAAGAATGGAGCTGTCTTTAAAAACTGCACTCGTATCAAACTTCCTAAAAGGTTGTCTAACAGAAGCATCTATTACTTTGCTTGACAAATTTACCTTTCCCAAGAAAGTTTAAGAAGAAAAACCATGTAATTTATGTTATCCTAATAAATCAGATTCTACCTTGCTGCTATACAATCCACTTTGTGTTCTCCCCCTCCCCCTTTCTTTTTTTTTCTCCCCCCACCCCGCCTCCCGCCCCAGCCCTCAGGTGAAAGTGCGGCGGCAGCAGCAGCAGCAAGCTGCAGCAGCAGCAACAGAAGAAACATTTTGTTGCCTTTTTGAGGGTTAAATCAGAAGACAGGCTGTCTCGCCTCGGCCAATCAGATGTGGTCCCTGCCAGCTATAATATAGTGCTAAAGGCAGGCTTCTCTCACAAGCGTTTCTAGGCTTGCTACCATTAAAATCAGACTCTTTTTGTCTTTTGATTGCTGTCTCGCGACCCAACTCCGATGTGTTCCGTTATCAGCGACCGGCAGCCTGCCATTTCAGCACCTGTCTCGATAGGGATCGGTGGATAGTTGAAGGAACCAGCAAGGAAGCAAAGGCTTATTGAAAGAGAAAAGGAGAAAAGAGAAAAGGAAAGAGAAGAGAGGGAGGAAGGGAGGAGAGAGAGAGAGAGAGAGAGAGAGAGAGAGAGAGAGAGAGAGAGAGAGAGAGACCGACCTAGGGAGACAGCCTGAGATAGACACGCGCACAGGCGCGCACACACATATACACATACACACACACATCTATACACACACACCAAGGAAGCTTTGAAGTAACTGGATTCAATGGACGAGATGCTGCTACTGACGAGATTTCTGCTGGTGGTCCTCGTCTCTTCTCTCTTGATGTCCTCGGGGCTGGCGTGCGGACCTGGCAGGGGATTTGGGAAGAGGCGGCACCCCAAGAAGCTGACCCCCTTAGCCTACAAGCAGTTTATCCCCAACGTGGCGGAGAAGACCCTAGGGGCTAGTGGAAGATACGAAGGGAAGATCTCCAGAAACTCCGAGAGATTTAAAGAACTCACCCCCAATTACAATCCTGACATTATATTTAAGGATGAAGAGAACACCGGAGCGGACCGGCTGATGACTCAGGTAGAAACCCATCCATCCATGTGTGGCGTTTAATATGTTTCTTTGAAAGGCAAGGAAAACGTGAAAGGAAGCGCTCCCAGAATAAGCCTCTGTCCTTTTTTCTTCTTCTCAATTTTAAGATAATATCCCTTTCCCTCCTTACCCACCTACCCCATCACCCTTCCTCTTTCTCAAAGAATCCATATTATAAGTCCAGCTAGAGAAGTTTGGGGGTAGGAATGGGGGTAGGGAGAATGGCAGTTGAGCTCGGGTTTTATGTCATTGATTTGATTTCTGTGTTATTGGTCTGCTACTCCCTATCCTGTCTCAGCCCTGTCATGCAACTTGGTAGAGAGGGCTCAGCTTTTAGGGCATTCGCCTCCTTGAGTCTGCCCTTGTTGCTTGGGGAGGAAAGGAGGGGGAGAGGGAATAGAAATCAGAGGGATGGGAGAAGCGGGAACCCGCCCCCCCCCCAATATACATTGACCACCACTTCACGATTACTGTCTCTTTGAGTATTAGAGCTTAAGACACTTTTTTTTCTATTTCCTTTTTTATTTCCTTTCTCACCCCCACTCTTCCCACATCCCAAATAAATTCTTAATTCGGCAGGCCAGGGAAGCCGTTCTGACAAAAGGCAGTGTGGCTTCAGCCGCAGCTATTGCTCTCCCATTTCTGTATTATGTAGCTTGTATTGCAATACCGTCTTTTGCAATTGTGCCCATCGGAGTGTGAATATATTGATATTTCTTTAAGGATGCTCTCTTTCTCCCGTCGCCCGTGGTACCTTAGGGGAGGGACTTATAACTTATTAGCATTGCATCACTCTCTTTTAAATCAGATTGCTCAAGAATTACAACCGAATAAATATTGGGTGGGGGATGGGAAAAGGGAATAGTGGAAAGATGGAATGCAGAACTATCTTAGGGTTGTTATTTATTTTATTTTTTAAAAGAAAAAGAAAGGAAGAAACCGCAAAACAAACGTTGCCTTAGTACCTCCTTTCCCACACTGAGATGTCTGAGAAGCAAATTCGACCGCCAGTCACGGAGTTTCTGAAACTCCATAGATCTGACAAGCTGGAAATGGTTTTCCTTGCAAATATAGGTCAATATCATTTTTATTGCCCTATTAAAATATTTAAGTCCCACCTTTGGTGCTAGTAACGCAATGAGGTTGGATGAGACGCACTAGTGGGGGTGGAAAGTTGGGGGGGGCGGTCGGAGTTGGTAATGATCTCTCCCCCCCCCCCATCCCTATTCAATCCCCCAAGCCCTTGGTTTATTGAGGGGCAGGAAAAAGACTGCCCTGAAAGATGACTCTATTTTACGGTTGTCCTTGTCAGGCTGTCTTCCTCATCTGCTCTCGACCACCTTAAATCTTACCTAGAGCGTTGACGCGGGCTCTTGTAGGCAGATAAAAGCGTGAGCCTCAATTATGTACAGGCCACAGTGTGCAGGTTGAGTGCAGCGTGGTGGACTGAGTTTGCCAGCTTGGTTGGGCAGGAGCTTCCACTCCCTCCGCCCCATCCCCAACCTCTGTCCCCAGCCTGCCTCTGGCTGCTCATAAACCCGCTGGGGGCGGGGGGCTGGGGTGGGGTGAGATGGCTAAGGATCGGAGGTAGGATGGGGTGGGGGTGGGGGGCGGAGGGACGGCTGGAGGTTCCTGGTTCTGAACACTATTAACAGTTGTTCTTGTTTGTGGAAGACCGACTGACAGCCCAAGAGCCCGTTTCACCCATCCCTGGCCCCCATTGCCCACCAGACCTCAGTTCCCCCTGCTTACAGTCCTCAGTCATCGCAGCCTTTTTGAAAAGCTGCAAGGCAGCGGAGCTGTGCGCCAAGTCAGACGCATTTTCAGCTCCACTTACTCCTCCTTTATCGATCGCCACGGCTAGGGTTTCAGCTTGTATCCTTTCTAATACGACAGAGGCTGGGGCTGCTACTGCTGCTGCTGCCTCCGCTGCCGCTGCCGCCGCCGCCGCCGCCGCCGCCACGGGTCCAGATTCTCCTAAACCCGAAGGAAA
>NW_027185612.1:8134375-8144659 GCF_028583685.1 Petaurus breviceps papuanus | reverse complement strand
AGACAGAGACACAGAGATATAGAGAAGAGGCAGGGAGATGAAAGACAGACAGAGAATAGGTAAGAAATGCATTTGTCAAGGAGCTTGATGTCATTGGCTAACATCTCTAAACCTCTGGTTTTCAAATTCCACTCCTACCATTCTAAGAACTGCCCCCAACACCATGACTCTATAGTATGTAGATACCCAAGTATCTCCAAACATAATTCTAGTGGGTCCTTGGCATGGTAAGGAAGTTCCCCTCCCTCCTTCTTCCTTCCTTCCTTCTTTCCTTTTTATCTATCCATCCTCTTCACTCCTGATTTCAAGTTTGCATTAAAGCCAGCTCTAGAAGAGTACAGGGATAGGAATGGGGAGAAGATGGGGGCACTGAGGCAGAATGGGTCTACCCCCTGGTGAAGGGAAATGACTGCCACTATAAAGGTGGAACTATTAAGCAAAGGTATTAAAGTAGCAACCAGGCTCAATTCAGCCACTTAAAGCCCAGCCAGACTAGATTTTTTTTCCTCCTTCTCTAAGGGGTTTAACAACCAACCTTCTACACTCAAGTCCACATACAGAATACTCCAGCCTATGGAGAAGGTGAGGTCCAGAGTTTGCTTTTAAATGAACTCACACTCAAGTCTGTGGATTTAGAAACTAGAGTAAATATATAAATGAATAAATAAATGGCAGAGCTTTCATATGCACCAACAAGCATTAGCGCTTCCAAACATCTGGATGGCCACACGCTCGGAAGCCCTGATTATTATTATTAGTTCTGCTAAGATTACTTACTGCTGTGGGTGAGGGCCAAGAACTTTGATTTCATCTTGTGGTCTGCAGCTGGTATATCCCCAACCAAAGTGTTGGGTTTTGTTGTTTTTGGTTTGTTTTTTTTTTTTTTCTTTAAACATGTGTGGTTTTTTTTTTCCTCTGGGCTTGCAACGCCACATGCTGTTACAGAGGAGGAATAGCTATGGGGAAAAGGGAAAAAAAAAAAAGAAGAGGGCTGGAGGGTGGGAGAGGAAAGCACCCAACCTCAACTCTTCACTTGAGATCTCTTTTTAAAGGTTTCTCCACCTCTAAGCATAAGTTGTCACATTTAGCAAAACAGTTAACGGTGAATTTCAGAAGAGTTGCTTTTCTCCACTTCCCTGGCTTTGCCTGCTTGGTATTTTAAACTGTATTTTAATGGCATCTTTTAGTCAAGAAACATTTTAAAAGTGACAAAACACACTTGGTGGGAAAAAAAAAATAATGACTTTTTTTTCTTTGCAACAACAGAAAGAGGGTGTGGGGGGAGGGGACCTGAAAATGGAGGAGAGTGGTGGTATGTGTATTTATAGCAGAGGGATAGGACTCACCACAGGAAAGAAAGTTAGAAATATTCACTTCCTTGGATACAGAGACAAGAAAGTTTCTCACTTCCAAAACTCTATTGCAATGGGGAAGGGTGGGCCTGGGTGGTATCTGAGTATGTTCACCCTGCAGGGGAAGTTGGTGAGCCTCTCTCTAGGCTGTCCTGTCTAGACGCTGAAATGACCTCTGAGGCCCTCTCTTTCTGTTTTTCATAATGGTTTTCCATCCTTTCCCCTGCTCCCTGTCCAAAGCATCTCCCCCAGGAATTTCTCTTCAAGCCTCCTCCCAAATGTAAAGGCATAATCTACCCTGTGGATTTTTCCTAGGGAGAGGAAGAATTCCGAGGGCCTAGAAAGCTACTCATTGAAATTCCGAACACACTTGGGGTTTGGGGGCAATATCTAGTGCGTGTCAGGCAGGGTCGTGTGACTCTACTATGGGGTTTTCTAGAGACCAGGTCCCATTCCAGGGACTAAAGCTGGTTTCCAATGGTCAGAGGCTCACTTCATGACGGAGAAACTGATGAGAAGATTAAAACCTCTGTAATTCCAGCAGGAAGATTCTTTCTCTCAATCTCTATTTGCAAAAAGCATGATCCCGGAGATTGGAATGCAGAGGAGAGCACAGCCCCTCCCCTCCCAGGCCCCCCTCTAGTCCTCCATCTGGATAGAGAGAGACCGAGACGGAGAGGGTGAGAGGCTGGGATGGTCAAAGGGGGCATTGAAAATGGACCGCGTCTATCTGGTGCTTAGAGCAGGGTCCTCCATTTAAAATTCAAATACACGTCTTGAGTGCCCTGCCAAAGTGGCTTTGCTGTGTAAATAGTGCTTGTGAGGGCCTGGGTTTTTGGAGAGTATGTGTGTGAATTGGCACACGGGGGGCTCTGCACCTGAGCAAATAACGGGCTGGGTAGTAAGAGAGTAGTGAGAGAGTGACAAAAAGAGACGAAGAAGAGGGGGAGAAAATGGAAGTGTCCTCTCTTCTAAGAGTACCTCCCATTTATTCAGGGAAGCGAAATGACAATGCGCGGGTTCTTTATTAGGTTTTAATTAGAGAACCCAAACAAACGGCGGATTTTCACTCCCAGACCAATTCCCTGGTGTGTTTGTAGAGTTGCTGCAACTTTTCCAGTTATTTTTCCACCAGAGACCCCATGCAACTGAAAAACGCTGTGGGGCTCTAGGGTGTTCAGCTCAAGCTCAGCGCTCCTGTGTCCATCTCGCCCACCCCAATCCCCTCCCCATCGAGAAACCCGGGACATCCACCACCGCGCCAGCCCCGCGCTGGGGGATAAGTCCCAGTAGGAATGGGTGCAAAATCAACACCCCCTGACCTCTGCCCACCCCTCCCCCACCCCCGCCCAGTTCCGTGTTCCGAGCTCACCCAGAACGAGGAATTAGTGGTTGGAGAGTAAGCATCCTTAATTTGGAGAGGGCGGGGCGAGGGGAAAGGGGCCTTCTAATGTAAAATGAAATGGGAACCCCGACTTCCCCCCAAAAAGTGGGCGACAGCTATCTATCTAATTCAGTGGTAAAGTGGAGCAGTGGGAAAGGGCAGGCAGGACTCCTTCCGAGGGAAGATGTGACAAACCTCCAGTCTGGAGCAATTTCACACCCTTTGATACCTCCCTTGGTCTTCCCAGAGTACGACAAGGAATTTGTTCTCGATGTTCGTGCGGAGGGTGGGGAGAAAGAGGGGAGCCCTGTGTTCTGCCCCTGGAATCTCTAGCTAGTCGCCTGGCATCAGCAGGATTTGCCCGTCTCCCGCCACCACCCCATTCATTTTCCCCTCGCCCGCCCCACCTCTCACGCGCTGCCTTCCTCTTGGTACTAACTCCCTCCTTCCCCCTTTCTTTCTCCTCCCGCTCCCACCTGCAGAGAACTCAGTGGCCGCCAAGTCGGGCGGCTGCTTCCCGGGCTCGGCCACTGTGCACCTGGAGCAGGGCGGCACGAAGCTGGTGAAGGACCTGAGCCCTGGGGATCGGGTGCTGGCGGCCGACGACCAGGGCCGCCTGCTCTACAGCGACTTCTTGGCCTTCTTGGACCGGGAGGACGGCGCCAAGAAGGTGTTCTACGTGATCGAGACGCGGGAGCCCCGAGAGCGCCTGCTGCTCACCGCCGCCCACCTGCTCTTCGTCGCCCCACACAACGACTCGGGTCCGGAGCCGCTGCCTCCGGGGGAGCCGGGGCTGCTGCCGTCGGGGCAGCCGTCGGGCTGGGCCTGGCAGAGTCCGCCACCCGGGGTCTCGACCGGACGCCAGTCGCTCTTTGCCAGCCGGGTCCGCCCCGGACAGCGGGTCTACGTGGTGGAGGAGCGGGGCGGTGACCGGAGGCTGCTGCCTGCCGCCGTGCACAGCGTGTCCCTGCGCGAGGAAGCCACGGGAGTGTACGCCCCGCTCACGGCGCAGGGCACCATCCTCATCAACCGCGTGCTGGCCTCTTGCTACGCTGTCATCGAGGAGCACAGCTGGGCGCACTGGGCCTTCGCCCCCTTCCGACTGGCCCACGCCCTGCTGGCAGTGCTCTCCCCCGCCGGCAGGGACTGTGGCGGGGGCGGCGGCGGCCCGGGCGGGGGCGGCGGCGGCCGGCTCCTCCTCCCCGCAGCCTCGCCAGATGTGCCCGACGCTCCAGATGCCGGGGCCACGACGGCAGGCATCCACTGGTACTCGCAGCTGCTTTACCAAATAGGCACCTGGCTGTTGGACAGCGACGCACTGCACCCCCTGGGGATGGCAGTGAAGTCCAGCTGAAACAGAGGGGGATCCTGGGCGGAAGGGGGGCGGGGAGGGTAAGGGTGGGGGTAACAACAACAAAAGAAATTATGAGAGCACGGAATGAGACTTTTAATTATAATAATAATTAATAATAATAATGATAATAAAGTAGGACAGTCCAAAGTAGACTTTAAGGAAACACAGACCCCGGGAAGTTTTGTTGTTGTGTTTAGTTTTTATATATATATTATATATATTTTAATTTTGTTGTTTTTTTGTTATTGTTTTATTTTTGTTATTATTTTTTCCTCCTCTCCTGGCTATTTATTTGTTTGGTATTTGAATAGATGTTTTAAATAATATGAACCGGACCTTCAAGAGCCTTAAATAGTTTTTTTTTCTTTGATAACTTATTATTATCATGTGAATTGTACTCACAGGGGGGAAAGATTATTTTGTGAGGCCAAGCAAAACTGCTCAGAGTCTATTTTTCTACATGTCCCGCGTGTCCTGACTTTCAGAAAGCAAAATTCTGTACTTTCCGCTCCTCCTTTGCATCGCTCCTGCTTTCCAGCAAGTGTAAAGTAAGACATGCTTCGTGGGGGTCCACAAATTATATTTTTGTACGCAGAATTGTAAATTAGATTTTTTGAGAGATCAATACTTAACAGAATTACATTTTGTTTTTTTTTGAAATAGTGTAAAATATGAGAATATATTATTTTAATTTAACTAGTTTCCACTGTAACAGCCATCTCCTGTATTGTCTTTTTTGGTTTAATATTTGCATTGTCAGCACCATTATGGCCACATTCTTGGAAGTCAAGACTGTTACACACACTTTTTTTTTTTTGCAAACTGCAAGAACTTTGTTATTTTTAACTTCAAAGAATTTATTAGAAAATAATATTTTTAAAAAAAAAGCGCACATGGTAATGAGCCCACAAAGATGGAGCCTGTAGTTTGTACAGAGAAAAAAAAAGGATGTTTTGCATTAATAAATTGAGAAATAACTACTGTAAATTTACTAAAATGTATTTTTAAAATATTTTGTAATAGTTTTAATAGTTTTATAGAAATAAAATGTGCCATGCACAATCTGGTTAGTATATAATAACTAAGAGTTATTGTTGCAGCCCATTTTTTTTTCTTTTTGGCTTCTTTGTTTGGGAAACCCGATGCTAAAAGGAGTTCCCCGATATTATATTTAGATGTGTTGCTTATACTGTGAATTCAGATAAACTTAAGTAGGTAACCAAATACATCACATCAACTTGTTGATTCTCCTGTCTGGAGAAACCTCAATCTGTTTGTATTTATTTTGTGAAATTGTTTCTACACTCCCAGTGGTGGGGTGTGGTGTGTCGGTGGTGGGGTGTGTGTGAAGGGGGGTTTTCCCCTTGATAAAAAAAACAAAAAACAAACCCTAATTTGTTAGAGAGGAGTCAGCCCCAAAGGAACTTTCAGTGAACTTTCTCCCTTAATTTCCTTTTCTGTACTATGTAGTCAACTCGGTTGGCTCACTTTTCAGTGCCTAGAAGTAGGCCCCATCCTGTCCTTTGGATGCCAAGAAGTCTCATTGCACTTTCTCTATCTCTGAGTTTTAGTCACCAGGCCCCATCACTGTCTTTCTAGATCCTCAAGGCTGCGTATCTACAGCCCTGCATGGAGAATGGCCTCCTACTATGTGATTCTACCAGTCAATGTCCTCTAGCAAGCTCCTAGGATTTCTGAACCAGAGGGAGAACAAACGAACATATTCACTTCTCTGCCTGGTCTTTCTTGATGGATTGATTCTGAAAGGGATGGCATTTTCCCCACCTATTGCCGAGTTTGTGGCAGATCCAGGAGGGATATACTATGCTGGTCTTTTCCAGCTCTGTGTGGGAGTTGATGGTGGCCCAAAGACAGCAAGGTCTCTTCCTTTCCATCAGTCCTTTGTATATGCAACCTGACCCAATTTCTGCATGGCATGGTCCCCAGGGTTCTGCTGCAGACTGTTGCAAGTAATTGGCAATGTCTCCAAAACCTCCCAAACTTCCATGCCTGGGACACTGAAGCAGCCCTTTGCTTGGTCCCAGTTAGCTAGGCCACTGGGTCCCCAGGGCTACAGGTTTGAGGTTCTGAGGAATAGGAGGCAGCAGGCATCGTACTGACCTGCATGCCTGTTAGTGGTCAGCAACTGTCCTTTTGTCTTTGCAGAGTCAGACTGTGAATCTCCTTGATCCTTGGCTATAGCTACATTAGTGGGTGAGAATAAACTTTGTATAGTGTATGTGGCCATACCTTTTTACCTTAGTTCCCAAGCCCTTGCTCATCTGATCTATGACAGGCCATGGAGTTGGAAACCTGAGTCTACCTTAGGGATGAACCCTGTCTGTTTCTTTTCTTTTCCTTCAGGTTATCCATGTATAGGGCATCTTCAGGAGTTACCCTCCCAGCTGCTCAACTTTCCAGTGTCTTTCACATGAGGATAGTAGAGTGGAAAGATGTTGGATTCAGAGTTGGAGCCCCAGCTCTCTCAGTTAATAATGATGTGACCTTAGATGTTGCCTCATCTATAAAATAAGGAGTTTGGATTAAATGACCTGGGAGTTCCCTTCTAGCTCCAAATCTATCATCCTGTGATATGATTTTGTTAACCAAAGGACACCATGTTTGATCCTATGAGCAGCCCTAGGCACTTGGCCTGTGAAGTGATATCTGGGATATAATGATAACTGACCCATGCTATGAGTTAGTGTTTAAGGACTGGGCCTGTTTCTTCCCCTTCTCATTTTCATACTAGGCCATGTTGAAAGGAGACTTTAATGGTTGTACAGTATCCTCTATATTGAATATTAAAATATCATGGGCTTAGGGTTAAATTGATCAATGGGAACAGAGGCATTGGGCCGCCCATCTATGGTGAAGACTCGCTGGGTTGGGGGCTTTATCTGTAGGAGGGGGACCTTTCTCAGTTATATTTCTGTAAAGAACTATTTCCTTCCTGGAGATTATCATGTTTTAAAGAGTTTACAAACCCAGATGGGGCTTCAAGATTTTAATTATTGTGACTTACGCCGACTCAGGAGTAAAACTGAGCTGTGTGTGTAGTCCTAGCCAAGATGCAAGACTAGCAGAAACAGGGTTCTCTGAGCTCTGTCACCCAGTGTGTCTCTAAAAGCTTCAGCTTGAAACATAGCAGTACCCACAGTGGAACAATCTCTAAGCACAGAATTCTGATTGTCACGTGGGCAGCAAACTCTCTCAGCCAGACCCCTCAATGGAGCATTCTCTTGACTTGCATCCTTTCTCTTTTCCCTCCATCTTTTAACAATACCTCTAGAGCTTCTTGTGAAGAATCACTTTTCTTCATGGGCATTGAAAGGGCTTAGCAGAAAGGAGCCACATGGCAGAGAAGCTAGACTAGGAGGAAAGGGGCCACCAGTTGGCTTCAACTTGGCACCATCCTCAAGGTGACACAAGGTTCTCCATGTTCATGGTTGACAATGGCAATAGCTTGTATAAAATGTATGCATAGTGGTTGCTGCCGACCTAGTGAATGATTAAATACATATCTATTCCTGTTGAAAATATGTATAAGAATGTACTTGAAGCTATTACCCTTGTGCTCTGTTGTTTAAATAATTAAAGAAATTATAGAGACTTTCTGAAATGTCTGTTATGTGACAGAACCCCCGCCCCCATCCCATACTGTCAGTTAAAGTTGTCATTTTCTTTCATAAAATTCCAATGGAAATCAGAAAAGGGGAAAAAACGTTCCAGTGGAGAATTCAGTTTCCAGATCCCTTCAATGGGTATATAATCACCCAACTGAGGTGTAAAGTTGCAGGTGATTCATTGCATTAGAAACAACTCTGAGACCTAAAACTTTTGTGTGTGTGTGTGTGAAGAGGGTGGAGGAAGACACTGGAATGGGGAGCATCCCTCTCCTGGGTGAATCCCTTTACATGCTTTACAATGCCCATGTGTGAAATACTGGACTGATGTGTCAAGAAAGCCAGTTAGTTGTGAATTTTGACACGGAAGAAACAAAGAACCTATTCATACATTAGCAGAGACTTACTGGAGCTAACTTCCTTTGGTTGGGTGTGGAGAAGTCTCAGCAGGTCAGAATTCACTATTAATGCTGGAGAAATTGTCTTTAATCTATCCTTCCAAGTAAAATCATCAGTATCCACTTGGGCTAGGAAACCTACAGAGGTTTCCTATTTTGCTTCTTCAGTAATAAGCACATTTATTTGATCATCTTTTCTAGTCAAGGTATTCTTCTAGTCCTGGGCACAGCTGGGTCTTTTCCAGAGGTTAATATCAAGTGAAAGTGATCCCAGCTCTTGGAACAATGTGGACCAGGATGAAGTGACTTGAAATACCCTCATCGTGTACTTTAAAATGAGAGTCAAAAGGAAATGCTAAACCCCCCTCCACTTGAACCCTGTTGGAAGGGACCCCAAGTAATTATCTCAAGTCTATGACAACTGTTGTTCAGTCGTGTCCAACTTTTCATGACCCCATTTGGGGTTTTCTTGGCAAAGATACTGGATTGGCTTGCCATTTCTTTCTCCAGCTTATTTTACAGTTGACAGAGGAATAAACAGGGTTAAATGACTTATCCAAGGTCACACAGCTAGCAATTGTCTGAGATCAGACAATTTGAACTCAGAAAGAAACCAGATTTGAACTCAGGAAGATGAGTCTTCCTTACCTCCAGGTCTAGCACTCTATCCACTATACCACCTAGCTGCCCAACTTTGACAACTTTAAAATCACATGAACCTTTAGGATCTGGAAGAACTTAGAGAAAGAACCAAGGTTTATTCTAGAACCAATTACTCCATCCTGAGAAACTAAGAAATCTGGATTAGGAAATAACTTTTTTCTCTCTTCCTCCAAATTGAGAAAAAAAATCCAAACACTGTGGCTTTCATCTTACTCTGTAAACAAAGTTCAGATCTTTTGAAAAATCAAGTTATCTACTTTCTACTATCTATCATATTTAAGAGGAGGGTACCTGTTACTGGCTAGAAAAAAAAACTGTTGGTTCCCATCAAATGTCTTAGAGATATGAAATCTAGAACGGACACTGTATTGGGGCAAATGTTATGCCAGAGAACACGTTGAGATTCCCCAATGCTGTAGAGACCAAATGCCTTTGAAAAGTTTTGTTTCCTAGCCAAGGGCTCAGTGTGGTGGTCAATGGGTTTCCTGTGGCTAGGAAAGCTGTTACTTGGATGAGAAAACATGGAACCCTGCCATTGGCCATCTCCCAATTCCTTCTGGAAGAGAAGGGGATAACCCAGCTGGGGAATTGCCTTTTCTAGAGGTCAGTATCAACTACAAGGCCTGTAATACACTTTGGGGGAATGATTTCATCATAAGTCAGGCCTATAGATATGGAGAAAGACTTGGTCATCTCTGGAAATGACTTTAAGCCCTAGGGCTACATGCATATAAGTGTGTATATATGTATATCTTTATATATATGTATGTATATGTGTATGTGTATGTATGAATGCCACAGAGGTCTTAAGTATCACATTCCTAGACAGAACCTTCATATCTCAATTACCAATGGCTCCTTCCCTAGCTTCCCCATGCTGGGTGTTTTCTTTTTACACTCAGGGCTGCCTAACCTGTGTTATTCTATTCTACTATCCTACTCTATTCTGTTCAACAGCTGCATTCATCCAGATCTGAGAAATGATCTTTGTGTTGCTTGGAGCCCCTTTCCCCAGAGGGGATGGGATATTTATTATTATTCATTGTCAGTTAACATTTATTGAGCCCCTTCTGTATGCACTGCACTGTACTAGGCACAATGGAGAAACACAAAAGTAGATAGTTTGTATTTACTTGGCGGGCACCTGATGATGGGGTTTCTGGGTACCCCATACTGCCCCAGGAACTCTCTCTCAATTGTAGTTCCAAGCCCTGATTGGAGCAGGGAGATTGAGACATTTTCTTGAACTGGGACTGTGGGAAAGACTACAAGCAGAACACACACATTTATTACTTCCTGCTAAGTGCCGTGTATGGGAGGACCTGGTCTCCGATCTCTCATTCCTCCAAAGAGTCCCAGAGACTCTTTGTAGTGGTGGCTGATATTTCCCACTTCTCTACTCCACAGTGCTGCTGCTGTTGCTGCTGCTACTGCCAGAATCCAAATAGTCCAAGCAGCCTCTGGCCACAGGAGGGGAGGAGGTGCCTGCCTTTGGCTGGATAGGGGT
>NW_027185612.1:8121020-8134365 GCF_028583685.1 Petaurus breviceps papuanus | reverse complement strand
TCTCTCTCTCTCTCTCTCTCTCTCTCTCTCTCTCTCTCTCATTGGGATGCTTCTGCAGAAAAGGACAGGCTCCCCTGCTACCATTTCCTCTCCAAAAAGAAAAAGTTTCATGCAGCCAAGAATCACTCTCAAGTTAGGCAAACGTTGAAAATGAGAGAGAAGTCGTCCCAAGGCCATCCGGGGACTCCCTTTCCCTGAGTGGAGTCCAAGCGCCCTCTAGTGGCTGTCTGGGTCATCTAATATAGCTGCCAGGTCTGCAAGGGCACTCATCCAAAGGCCAGCGGGATGCCAGGAACGGTCAATTAGAACTTTTAGCTCTCATTAGAAAATGCAGGTTTGGGCAGATTGCTTCCATTTATATGCGGGTGAAACTGACCTTCAGGCCTCAACCACAAATTCAGTTCACCAAACACTAGTTGAATGCATGGTCGGTCGGCTGTGTGCTGGACATGGGGGTGAGGTTCCTTCACCTGCTTGGAACAGCACGTGTGAGGGAGAGCAGGTTATAAGGATACCTTCTATGTCCATAGCTCCTCAAGTTGGCAAAAACTTTTCCTTGTGACAACCCACTGAGGGAGATAGTACCAAGTCTATTTTCCCCATTTTACAGATGGGGATACTGAGGCTTGGAGAAGGTGAGTGGCTTGTTCAAAAATCCCACAACTAGCAAGTGGCAAATCTGGGGCTCATACCCCAACCTTGGGTTCCATAAACAGAGTATATTCCACTACATAATACCACCAAGTGATAATTTATGTATATAAGACTGTTGTCATTCCCTAAAGTCCTGCTCTAGTGCCTAACTGATCATTCCTTCTGGTTAAGATATTAGAAGCTCTTGGGGGGGCTAGGTGGTGCAGTGAATAGAGCATCGGCCCTGGAGTCAGGAGGACCTGAATTCAAATCCGGCCTCAGACACTTGACACAATTACTAGCCATGTGACTTTGGGCAAGTCACTTAACCCCAATTGCCCTCCAAAAAGCAAAAAAAAAAAAAAAAGATATTAGAAGCTTGGGTTTTAAAAGCCCCTGTTATCTAAGGGGGAGAATATGTTACCATTAACACTTAAGTATTAGATAATTAAATTAGCCCTAAAGATTCTGAATGGCAGCTAGGTGTGCTAGTCCTGGAGTCAGGAAGACTCATCTCCCTGAATTCAAATCTGGCTCAGACAACTTATTAGCTGTGTGACCCTGAGCAAGTCACTTCATCCTGTTTGCCTCAGTTTCTTCATCTGTAAAATGAGCTGGAAGAGAAAATGACAAACCATTCCAGTAACTTTGCCAAGAAAACCCTAAATGGGCTCACAGAGAGTCAGATATGACTGAACAACAACAAAAGATTCTTGACCCCGAATTCGTCAGTATGGAATCATGCAACACAGTGCTTGGTACATAGTATATAAATGCTTGTTGATGGATAGATAGAATGAGACCCAGAACCAGGAGGTTTTGCTGGGGGAAAGGGTAGAGGGTAAAGTCTGGAACAAGATGGGGGAGGATTTGCATGATGCTAGGGACTGGCTAGTCCTGTGCTGACCCTAGCACATCTACAGGGGAGGCAGGATAAGCCAGCAAAGAGAAAACAAAACAGGAATGACTTTTACTACAGGGCTGCCTAATTCAAAGCTGAACCCCACCCAATAATACTTTTGTTCTCCAGCAAATGTTGTTAACCTTTCTTGTGTCATGCACCTCTATGGAAGGCTGGTGAAGGCTAAGGATCCCATCTCAGAACACTGTGTTTAAATGCAAACAGTAAAATAGAGAAAGATTAAAATGGAAACCAAAGGTTAGTGAAAATAAAAATAAAGGGGCTTTTTTTTTTCCTGTATCCAAGTTCACAGATCCCTGAAATCTCTCCATGGCCTTTAGAGGTCTGTGGATAGGAGAGGAAGGGACTGCAGAGAGGATTATTTAATAGGGGCAAGCAGATTATAGACTATAAGGTAATTCTTAGCTAGGTAATGAATATACCAATCTTAGTATAAATTGAATTTCCAACTAGATGGGCCATCAAGGAATCCATTAGCTCAATAACATGTAAATCTGTCAATGAATGATTTCTATATAATAAAAATAGAATGCTTAATAATAAGCCTAAATATATGTCACACAATTATTTCCTCTAAAGAAGATTACAATGGATTATAATAGATACTTGTCATCAACCCAGTAGGCCCTGCCTGGATATGGACACTTGGATTTCTCAAGTCCTTGAAGAGGGAAAGTAGAGATTTGTGCAGAGCCCTGGCCTTGGGGGTTAGGAACTTGAGTTGGTGTCCAGCCTCCAGATGCTTACTAGCTTCAGGCCCTGGGCATATCCCTTATCCTTTCCCTGCCTCAGTCACCTGGTCTGTAAAATCATAAAGCACTACCTTCACAGGTTTATGTTGAGGGTCTAATGAGACATGCAAACCTAACGGCTACATAACTGTTAGCTTAGTTAATATTAAGAGGAGAGTGAGGTTAGTGGTTGTTCTTACTCGAGGTGGGGTGAGAGGGTGGGGGAGGAGGGGGAGGAAAGAGAGGAAAGAGAGGTGTACAAGACTGCCTTGTGGAAGGGGAGAGGAGGTGGGATCAGCCCTGGAAACTCACTAGCAAGGAAGGTCAAGGTTGAGCATGCCTCATCCTCCTTACAGCGACATGGTGAGTCATGTGGGACCTCTGCTCCACCAGAGTTATTCTGGAAGGCGGGGAGGGTCATCCCTTGGAGCCGCAGAGCTCCCTCCCAGCCCCTTGCAGGGACCTCAGGCTGGGCTCTGCCACATCTAGTGGGAAGAGCTCCTCTTCGATCCCAGGAGGACCAACCCTTGCCCTGGTCAGAGGGGGCTCGGTGGGGAAGGGGCAGGACTCTCCAGCCCACCTCTGCTCCATCCCAAACGGCTGACTAGGATCTCACCCAGGAAAGGGGAACCAAGGACACAGCTTGAAAGGTATCGATTCTTAACTAGGGCATTACCAAGGAAAGTGGGGGAGTCACAAAGGGGAGAACTTGTCACATTCCCTTCATTGGTGGGGCAACCACAACCATTGTCATGCCCACCACCTTACCCTGAGGACATCTCGTAACAATAGAAAACTAACTTGAGAGAAGTGTGCCCTATCCCCCAAAGGCCAACTCTAATGAAGAGGGAAGGAAAATGTAGAATTGCATGGATTTATTGTTCATATTAAGGACATATGAATGGTAATTCATATTTATATGGCACATGAATCAAAGTAGGCTCCTTACAACAACCTGGGGAGGTAGACGCAGTAGTGTTGTTATTGTCTTCATTTTACTGATGAAGAAACAGTGGTCCCGAGAGGTTAACGAAATGGCGACACCACTAGGAATTTCTGGAACATATCCATCCTGACTTGAAGAATTTTTTTGCCTATGAATAATTAATGTCTTCAATAATAATTGACCAGCATTTATTAAACACCTACTGCATTTCAGGTGCTTAGCCTACAAAGCAAGGCAAGAAACAGTCCCTGCTCTCGAGGAGCTCCCAATCTAATGGGAAAGACAATATGTAAACATGTTGGATCAAAGCATGAATATTGGGTAATAAGGTTTAAGAAGACAGGAAAAGTAGGAAGGGGCCAGGTTATGCCAAAGAGAAGATTTTGTCTTTAGTCTTGGAAGCATTAAGTAGCCACTGGAGTTAATTGAATGGGGGGCAGGGTGGCTTGGATAAGAAGATAACTTTTGACAAGCTAATTGGAGGATGGATTGGAGTGCGGAGAGACTTGAGGCAAGAAAACCCACCAGCAGATTATTGCAATAATCCAGGTGTGAGGTGATGAAGGCCTGCACCAAAATGGTGTCTGTGTCAGGTAGAAAATGGGGCTTATATAAGAGATACTGAGAAGGCAGAGATGATAGAACTTGGCAACTGATGGGATATGGAGGGTGAGAGAGAATGAGGAGCTGAGGATGATGGTTGGGTGGCAAACCCAGATGACTGGGATGATGGTACCATCACAATAATGGGGTAGTTAGGAAGAGGGGAGGTTTTAGGGAGGTGTAGCAGCAAGCACCCCAAGTGTCCTCAGGGTTGCTTCCACCACAGGTTCTTGGATCTGCTTTGATAAAGGAAAGTGACTCAAAATGGGTTAACAAGCTTACTTTAATCAGTGAGACATATATCGTTTACCTTGTTCAGGAGAAAAGGTCAGCACCCCGAACTTCAAAGTATACAGGCAGAATTATCAAGACAGAAACAGATCAAGTAGACAGATTTCCAAACTGTCCAACCATTACATCCATACCCAGTCAACATCTGGGTTTCCACATCTGGGTTTTTCAAAGCCAGGGGGGCCCTGGACAACGGCTTCCCAGAATACAGATCAAATCACAGAACACTTCTCAAAGTGAGCCCCCAAAACAAAGCTACACATCAGGGCTTATATAGCCTTCTCCTGGCTCAGAGAATGTAACAACCTTTTGGACCCACTGGCCAATCAAAAAGTATCTATTGAAAAACAAGCCTCCCACCCCAGGCTTCAGGTGCACTTTAGCCTAGGGGCAGGGAAGATCTTCCAAATTTGCATTCCCATTACAGGAGGAAGAGAATGAGTTCAGTTTTGGACATGTTGGGTTTAAGATGTCTATAGGACATCCAATCTGAGATGTCTGAGAAGGATTTGGAGATGTGAGATGGGAGGTCAGAAGAGAGGTTAGGAGGGCTGGATAAATAGATCTGAGTCATCTACATGGAGGTGATAATTGAACCCATGGGAGCTGCTGAGATCACCAAGAGATAAAGTATAGAGGGAGAAGAGAAGAGGGACATCTCCCAAGTTGTGACCTGGAAGCAGATCCAGTAAGGGAGACCGAGAAGGAGAGACCAGACAGGGGGAGAACCAGGAGAGAGGGAGGGAGGGGAGAGCAGTGTCACAAAAACCTAGAGAGAATAGGGGATCAAGGAGAAGAGAGTGATGCAATGTCCAAGGCTGCAGAGAGGTCAAGAACTTTGAAAGGCCATTGGATTTGGCATAGGAAACATCACTGCTAACTTTGGAGAGCAGAGTTTCTGAAGCAACTGCTTGAATTTGTATAGAATTATAGATGTGTAGATTTGTACAGAATTATAGATGCAAGTACCAAAATTTGGAGATGTCAACCAGACAGACACAGCAACAGTAAATGGAGGCCCCAGGGCTCAGCCTCCATTCTTGCCATCTGTCTAGGTCTTTTCTCCATAATACTATACCATCGTTAAAAAGAAATAAACTTAAAAATAAAAGTAGTTTAAACAATGCTCTCCATGAATTAAACCCTGTTAGTTTTGCTAACCCTTTCTTCAGAAAAAGCAGACTTTAGCCTTTCCCAGATTAAATTCTTATAGAGCCAAAATGAACAATGCCAATAAAACCCATCTGAAGCATGTTCCTATATCCCAAGAAGTAGTGAAAATATAAACTGTGGCTAAAACTGAGTCCTTGCTTTCCATCGGACGTTTTTCTTCTGAGGAAATAAGACTGAAGCAGGGGTTTTAAAAATGTATGTATGTATCTATATGTGTGTGTGTGTGTATATATATATATGTGTATATATATATATTTGTTGTTGGATTGTTTGGTTGCATTCAGCTCTTCATGGCCCCATTTGGGGTTTTCTTGGCAAAGCTACTGGATTGTTTCACCATTTCTTTCTCCAGCTCATTTTACAGATGAGGAAACTGTGGCAAACAGGGTGAAGTGACTTGCTCAAGGTCACACAGCTAGTAAGTGTCTGAGGCCAGATTTGAGCTCAGTAAGGGTAGTCTTCCTGACTGCCGGCCCAGTGCTCCACCATCCCATGCCACCTAGCAGTCCTCAATATGTGTATACACATATGTATGTGTATATATGTACATACACACCCATAAGTGAATTAGAAAACTGCAAAACAAAGTATCATGTGAAGTCTGAAGCCATTACCAAGGGGCGGGGGAGGGAAGGAGCAAGAAAGGCTACCGAAACGTACCCATGTAGCTGGAATTAATTTATCACAGACAGAGAGGTTATGAGACCGTCTCCAGGTCACACAGCAATTTGGAAGAAGGAGTTCCAAATCCCAGCCTTCCCCTGCCCCCGCCTACTTCCCTCCCCGCAGTTCTAATTTAAGAGTGATCAGTCCAACCTCCTAGACAGTAAAATCCGATGGGCTAATTCCCTGACTGCTTCAATAAACTGTCAATCAGCCCAAGACTTCCCCCCAGACACCAGCAGAAGCAACTTGGGCCCCAGTGACCCTCATCCTGCTGCCCCCCCCCCTTCTTTGAAGTACTTGCCTATTTATAGGCAGGCTTTTTGGGTGAAATCCTTAAAAACCCAACGCGCCCCCCCCCCCCCCCCCGGGCACTCCCCCCCCCCCCAAAGAAGTCTTTTTAGGTCAGAGAAGCGAATTTAAAAATACTTTCATTCTCTGAGCGTGCTGGGACCCAGGGCTGCAAATTTTCTTTATCTTCTTCTGTAGTGTGAATGCCACCGACAAACAGCTCTCCCGAATTGTAGGTGACTGTGGGCATCCTTTATGAGACAGGAGAGGTTTGAATGCTAATTTCCTGACCCAAGCCCCCAGATGTCTCTCCCTGACCCATTCTGACCTTCATGGCTATTACTATGTTTAGAAGAAAGAGACTTTAGGAGGTACCTAGACCAAACCCCTAATTTTACAAATGAGGAAACTGAGACTGAGAGGTCATAAAGGACATGTCCAAGGTCACTAAAAAGCACACCTGTGCTCTCTCACATCTGTGATTTAGAAATGGGTGGCAGAGACCTCTTGGGCATGGATGCCCCTCTTTTTGGAGGGAGGAAGGTAAGGCAATTGAGGTTAAGTGACTTGCCCAAGGTCACACAGCTAGTAAGTGTCAAATGTATGAGGCCAAATTTGAACTCAGGTCATCCTAACTCCAGGGCCGGTGCTCTATTCACTGCACCACCTAGCTGCCCCAGGGATCCCTTTTTGTATGTCCTGGACCCCCTTGGCAGGCAAAGGTGAAGTTTATGGACTCCTTCTCAGTATATTGTTTTTAAATAATTGAAGGGGAAGCTAAATTTCTATTAGATGTTAGTGAAAATAAAAATGTTCATTTTTCCCCATTCAAATTTATAGACCTTCATCTATCTACCTGTCTGTCTAGCTAGCTAGCTAGTCATCTTTCTGCTTATCCACAGACACCTTCCCCTGCCCCAATCCCATGGACTTGAGGTTAAGAACCTCTGATCTGACACAATCTTCCCATTTTATGGTTGAGTAAGAGGGGACCCAGAGACACAGAGTGATGTCACTGCCTTGTCTCCTTTCCCCCAATCATTCTCCTCCTGTCCTCTCCCATTCTCATAGCTTGTCAAGCATTCTATTTACTCACCAAGCCACAGTTTATAGTTCTCTTAATGGCTATTTCGCAGGGGAATTTCACAATTCAGCCTGATTTTCCTGATTGGTCCTCCCCTCTTGAGCCATGGCCAGCTCTATCCTGGCTCTCCCAAGCAGGACAGCTCCCACAAAACAGACTGGACAAACTCCTAGGATGCCAGGACCCGAGGGAGATTTTCCAGGGGAGGCGAGTCACTACTGTTCCCCCCTCCCCATTCCCTTAAAAAAAATACAAAAAAGAGTGTGAATTACCCTCTCCCCACAGGCTAGGGGTTAGGGAAAAGATCCCATCTGGATTTAAAGATCAGTTTAAGAACATGAGTCTAAAATGTAAGGACACTAACAGCTACAATCCTCTGTTCAGACATTTAGTAAATGTGTGGTCTTTACCTTCTCCTAGCCTCAGTCTCTGCATCTGTGGAAGGTAGCAATAAGGCCTACCTCACAGAGTTGTTGTGATTATCAAATGAGATAATGCATGGAAAGTGCTTTGCAAAATTTAAAGCAATCAACATTTATTAAACACCTACTATGTGCTGGCCATTGCACGAGGCAAAAGGCAGTTCCTGCTCTCATTGAGCTGACAATCTAATGGAAGCATAGAGATGGTAGCTATTACTTATGATTATTTAGTTAGAACAGTCATCTCCCAAGGAGAATAAATACCCTATCCCCAGTCTTCTTTAAAGTACTCAAACAGTGAGGATTCTTCTCACTGTGGTCAGAACCCTTTAATCTCCAGGAAAGGAAATACAGGGATTTACCTTCTTGTTAAGAAATAAATGCCCCCATATCATGGCATCCTGGCATTTCAGTGTTGGAAAATATCTTTTCTTGTCATTTTTTTTGCGGGGGGAAGGTAGGGCAATTAGGGTTAAGTGACTTGCCCAAGGTCACATGGCTAGTTTTGTGTTAAGTGTCTGAGGCCAGATTTGAACTCAGGTCCTCTTGACTCCAGGGCCTTTGCTCTATTCACTGTGCCACCTAGCTTCCTCTGTTGGAAAACATCTTAAAAATCATTCAACTCCTTCATTTTACAGATGAGGAAATCGAGACCCAAGCCCTGTCCTGAAAGTAATTTGATAGAGGAAGAGGCAGAGTTGAGGAAGGGGCTGACCAAGCCTGAAAACAGGGGAAGGGATACCACAATTGATCAACCAAGAAGCCTTTATTAAACACTTCCCATGTGCCAGGTACTGTGCTGAGGGCTAGGAATCCAGAGGCAAGTATGAGACCCTGCCTGATCCTCAGGGACCTTGCTGGGAAAGAAGGGAGTTAAGCATGCTCACAGATTAGTGAATGGAGGATAAATGCAAATAGATGGATGGATGGATGGACAAAAAGACAGATATAGAAAGATGAATAAATAAATATAAAATTATAACAAGGGTAAAGAATGCCAATTGAAGGGATCTCAGGAAAGGCCTCTTGAAGAAGGCATATGAGTGGAGACTTGAGGGAGGGGTTCCAAGAGGTTAAGGTGAGAAGAGTGATTGAATGGGTGAGGAATGACAAGTAGACCAGGTTGACAGGGATATAGAGTACATGAGAAGGGTTGGAGGGTAAGAATAGTGTATACTTAGCCTGACAGATAGACCGGACAGAAAATATCAATAAACAATTTTTTTTAAAGCAATCGGGGTTAAGTAACTTGCTCAAGGTTACACGGCCAGTTATTTCTGGGTGTGGTGCTAAGTATCGGAGCCCAGATTTGATCCCCAGGTCATCCCGACACTGGAGCCGGTGCTCTTACTCTCTGTGCTACCTGGCCGCCTCTAATAAACAATTTTTTAACCAAAAAAAAAATCAAACATTTTTAAATGAAAGAAAGCTAAGCCAGAAGGGCTTTCAGTACCAGACAAAGCCAGTGGTGAGCCTGAGCCATGGAAGTTTCTTGAGCAGGGGAGCAGCTCAGTCCAAACTGAGCTTTTGTAACATCAGTTCTACAGCTCTGGAGAGACTGAATCCAGGGAAACCAATCAGGCATGGAACAGTGCAGGGAAGAAGAGATGAGCATGAGGGGAGAGAAGAGGTCAGATTGAGAGAATACCCCAATTTGGGGGAAAGCAGAGGGCTCAGGAGCCACGAAAAGGCAAATTTCACTGAGAAGATCAGTGTTGCTGGGTAACTTGCATCTTCTGCCTTTGTGTCCCACAATGTCTAGCACACAGTAGGTGATTAATAAAAGCTTATTGACTGACTTCGAAGCAAGTATGAAATATGGAAAAACATCTTAAGTGTTGGAGATTCAAGTTAGCCCTCAGCCTTCCTCAGCAGACATTTAACCCTTTCGGCAAGTCTGGTGAACTTTCTAAACTATAATTTCTTTATCTGTAAATTAGGACTGACAGCTCTTTTACTAGCTGGCTTGGGGTTTGTTGTGAAGAAGTCACCAAAGGAATGTCAGGTGGGATTTATGATTCTTTGGTCAGGGAGTCCGAGCAAGACAGGGAATGCATTATTCCTACCAACCTTGCCCTGGGAAAAGTGACGGAAGGAGACCTGCTATGTGCTGGGGTCCTTCTGTGGCACAAAGTGTGGAATGAAGAAAGGCCTGAGCCCCAAAGTTCATTACTGGTCAGTGAGTCAGTCCATAGGCATCCTTTAAACACCTACTATGGGCCAAGATACAAAGAAGGGTAAAAGATGGTACCTGATGGGCCAGAAACACCCCGCTGGTCCTTTGAAGCCAGAGCCCATGGCCAAAGAGATTAATTCTAAGTTGGAAGACTACCAGCATCGAGATAAATAACAAGAATCCCTACCAGGACCCAACAGAGTTGAAGCAAATGAAGAGAGGTGGTCTGGGTGCTGGGCTACAAGACTTGGTAGCCAGATAACAGCAAGAGTCTACGACCCACAGAATCCACATAATTTGCTGCACTTTGCATTCTGTGGGTGTGTGCCTGCCTTCAGAAGCAGATGGTGATTCAGAGGATAAAGCTCTGGGTCTGGAGTCAGGAAGTCCCAAGTTCAAATCTTGCCTCAGACACTTGCTATAAAAGTGTGTGACCCTATAGAAGCAACCACACCAGCATACATACCCAGGATGACTGCTAGCACTGGTTCTTCAATCTGTTTTACTAGGAAAAGATAGCTGTTTAAGGGGTCAAAAGTCTTTTTTAATCATATTCACTAGTTCAGGGGAAAAGCCAGCACCCTGAACTTCAGAGGAAATACAAGCAGATAAATAAAGACCAACAGACAGGGCTCTGACTGCCTGAATCAACTATACACTTTACATACATCTCTGGATGGAGAGAGCCCTTACATCTGAGCAGTCAGGAGCTCTGAACATACAGCCACTCAGAATCTCGAATAGGGAATCATGGGGAATCACAAGATCCTTCTCCTAAGCAAGCCCCCAAAGGAAAAATACCAACTCAGAGTTTATATACACTTCTCAGCCAGAAGGCATGTGACTCAGTGCCTAAACAGAAATTGGCAAAAGGTGTGAAAGCCTTCCTACAAGCAAGTCTCTTCCAAGCCAGCTTCCCTTAATGGGCTCAATGTGAGGTCTATTAATTGGCAGGGAAGATCTTAAATCCCATCAACTTTACAGTCCTTGAGCATATCACTTAACGTCTGCTTGCCTCAGTTTCCCCATCTGCAAAATGAGAGAAATAACAGTACTTACCTACTCAAGGTTATTTTGAGTCTCAAATGAGATAATATTTGCAAGATAGCTCTACTGACACATAGTAGGAACTACACAGATGCTTAGTCCTTTCCCTTCATGAGTAGGTTTACAGATTCAAGACTGGAAAGGAATTTAATAGTCATCTCTTTCCACCCCCAAGTGAATTGCCCAACCAGTAAGTGGTGAAGACAGGGCAGGAGCCAGCTGGGTCTTCTGCTGCCCAACCAGAGACCTTCTAGTTTCTTCTAAATTAGCCCCAGGTAGATAGCGCCCACTTCACCAGGACAGTGAAGGATCTTGAGTCCATGTTCTAGGGGTCCCTGGAGAAGACAGCACTGGTGGGCAGCCGGCACAATTGTACAGTTTTATTGTAAAAGGAGATGTAGGAAGAGAAGGATTAAATGTGTTCCATCTGGCTTCAGAGGGTAAAACGGGGAATGGGTGGAAAGAAGCAAATGTAGGTTTGATGTCAGACTTGTCAGCCCCCTAATGAGAGAGGGCCAACCCAAAGCGGAAAGGGCTGTGCCTTAGTGTGTACAGCAGTTCAGCCTCCCTGAAAGTCTTCAGGTAGAGGCTGAATGATGACTTGTCAGGTATGTTATAGGTTAGGTCAGGAATGTTAGAGACAGGCAGGTAGTGCAGGAAGATTTGCTGTCCAGTACAGCCTCTGAGTGTATACACTTCCTAGCTATGTGACCCTGGACAAGTCACTTAACCCCAACTGCCCTCCAAAAAGCAAAAGTAAAAGAGTGTGGGGGTGCAGGGAGGCTAGGTGGCGCAGTGAATAGAGCACCAGCCCTGGAGTCAGGAGGACCCGAATTCAAATCCAGCCTCAAACATTTAATACTTACTAGCTGTGTGACCTTAGGCAGGTCACTTAACCCTAATTTCCCTCCCTTCCCCCCTCCAAAAAGAAAAAAAAAAAGGAAGAGTGTGGGGATGTCAAGTCTAGGCAGATGCTTCTGCCTTGAGTCAGGAAGACTCAAGTTCAAATCCAGCTTCATGTATAACTGTTCAGTGGCTTTGAGTTTCAAGTGTATTTGGTTGTATTTTCATTTGAGATGCCGGGAAGACCTGAGATCAAATTCAGCTTCAAACACTTGACACATTTACTAGCTGTGTGACCTTGGGCAAGTCACTTAACCCCAACTTCCTTGCCTTTCCCCCTCCAAAAAGAAGATATGTGTGTGTGTGTGTTTATTTGGTTCTCCCAGAGAGCCTAAGTAACAACTTTTTCATTATATTCATTTCCCAGTTTGTTCAATGGGCACGCACTTGTATTTCAGTTCTTTGCTACTGCAAATGTGTCACTAAGAATATGTTGGTATATATGAGGAGAGAATTTCTCATGATAACACAGGTAGTAAGTCACAGAACCACTACTCAAAGCCCAGATTCTCTGTCTCCAAATCCACTGTTCTATCACCTTGCATCCCAGAAGAGTGGATGTAAATTCTGTCCTTTTTCCCTCAGGCCTCAGTTTCCTTATCTATAATATAAGGGATTAGGTGATCTTATAGGTTCCTTTCAGCTGCAATGCTCTGTTATTATTTCTCAGAGGACACCATAAAAAAAATCAGTGGCACAAAATTACTTGCCTCCTCATATCTCAAAGCACTCTGAAAATGAAAAAGGCACTCTAATGTGAGTTATTCATTTTTCTCATTATTTTGTTTTGTTGGGGTAGGAGACAGCCAGTCACGTGAAGACTGAAACAACCCAACAAGGGGCTGATAGGATAACATTCCAAACATCGGTTCAATGGGGGAGACAGAGGAAACTAGACTCCTCCCTTCCTTCCCATTCTCAGGAGAAAGACAACTCAAGCACCTGTTTCTGCTTCTAGGTTTTCCTTCCCAGCATCTGCTTTTAGTGGAATGACAGGCAATGAAGGAAACAGTAAGAGTCACACATCTCAAGAGACAATTACACAGGGGTCTGTTGGAGCCTTGGCTATCCATTTAGAAATTCTTTGATCAAAATTTTTTTAAAAAAAGAAATGATTTGATATTAATTAAATACAGGAGACAGTATGACTCAATCAACCCTGGAGCACGCCCAAATCACAGGAGGGAGAAGAACTGTAGTTAGAAACAACCACCCCCTCTGTGATCTCAACGTGCCTCCCCTCCCTCCAACCCCCTGCCTTTTTTTTTTAATACAGGAATAGGATTTAATCATTACCTTCCAAAAGCAGCAACACCTAAGCAGGCATGTCACAGCTAATATCAGTTGTCTACTGACCAATAATGGCTATTAGATGCAGTCAATTGATGTTAACTTAGGATAGCTATTGTCTTCATCAGTCACTGTTAGCACATCAAATTTGTATTTGCAAAGAGCTGGGA
>NW_027185612.1:8103132-8121010 GCF_028583685.1 Petaurus breviceps papuanus | reverse complement strand
TGTTTATTATTTTGTCCCTAAGGCTATTTAGTCATGATTATTTTTTAAACAACTTTTGATGTGCTGGGGAAAGTTAAACAAAACTATTAGGTTGAGAATATATGAGTCGGTATAAACAAAGTCCGTTCATATCTCTCTGGGATCTTACATAGCACTTCGTTTTATAATTTGTATGCCCTCATGTTAGTGTTTAAAGATCATCTGTAATGGTATCTTCTTTATTTACTATTGTTTTAATGATGGAAAAGATTTAAGAAACAAGATAAATACTCATTCATTGGATAATGCCTACTATATACCTGACTCAATGCTAAGTGCTTTATAAATGTTAACAATAGCTAAGTGTTATATACATATTATATATTATATTAGATATTATATATATAGCACCTACTATGTTCTGAGGCTGAGAAAGATTAAGGGACTTGCCCAGTCAAGTAGCTAGGAAGTATGTGAGGTGGGATTCAAACTCAGATCTTCCTGACCCAGGCCCAGAACTTTATCCATTTCAGAACAGCTGCCTTGGAAGTTGCCTGAAGCACTGAGGTCAGTTGATTTGCCTGGAATCAGAGCTAGCAAGGGCCAGAAGTGGGATGTGAACCCGGGTCTCCCTGATTCTAAGTAGCCATTGCAGATCACTGCTCAGAGCTGGAAGGCAGCGTAGAATTCATCTAGTCCAATCTCCTTATTTTATGTATTTCACCATCCTGGGAAGCAGGCCCTGTGGAGATGCAGCCTGCAGAGGGGTTAGTGAAGACCCAGAAAAGGAAGTTCTTGTCACCACAATCCTCAACATAGAAAATGACATTAGGGGAATAACAGGAAAGAAGAGGCATGGTCTTCTGCTCTGCTGCTGTGCCCTAAGGACCATGGGCCCTCTGCGTCTGAATCTCATTCGAAGCTTAGCCCTGTAGGTTGTATAGCCATTAAAATGGGAGCTCCGACTGTCTTGATTTTCCGTTTGTATCCTTGGCACTTACCAAATACTAAGGGCTGGATAAATAAAATAAAATTCATTCCTTCATATGTACATTTTCTCCCTTACCACACAAAACCATCTTCAGATTTCAAGCAGGAAGTCACTGATTTGAAGGATTTTAGTGCGGGAAAGGGTCTTTGAGATGATTTATTTCAGCCTCTTTCCTCATTTTACAGATGAGGAAACTGAGTAGTTTATTTAATTTAATGATAACTGAGCAGTTAAATTACATTAAAACCGGGCAGTTAAAGTGCTCGCCCATGGTCACATGGATAATGAGTGGGACTAACACCCATGTCCTCGAATACACTGGTCTTTCCAAAGCCCCATGATTTCTCTCTGGATTGATTTATAAGAGGAGTCAAGTCTACAACATTTACATGGAGGAAAAGTAAATCAGAGGGATAACAGAATGTCTACCCTGTGAATGACTAAGTTGGGGGTCCTTGGAAGCTGCATCTTATAACTCCTTCGAGAGAGCAGGGTGATTCAGATTTTGGTGGGGCGTTTTGTAAACATGAAAGACACCTGACTTGTCTAGTTGGAAGTCCAGAAATGTCAGGATTTTGCACTAGTTTCTCTTTGCCTTATCACAAGGCTTGGGATGATACCCTTGTGACCTTGGCCATGACTCCAGTCAGGACTTGGCAGCCAACTGGAGTGTGCTCCCTCAATGTCTACCCTATGCCCAGGCTGAAGGATGCCTCTGTCCCCAGGATTTGAACTCAAGCCCACGTTCCCAGTTCCCATTTCTCTGGATTTAATCCAATGGTGGGTCTATAATAAAAACCATTCCTGCCCTCCTCTATCCTATCTGCTGCCAACACCAGCTTGGCCCTGGCACTCTACCCCATGTCTCCTGTGAGTCAGCCTATTGTAGAAGACTTGGGGGGCATAGATTATAATTGCCTTTATCTATAGAGAGTCAGCATGGCGGAGCAGACAGAGAGCTGGCTATAGAGTCAGTAAAATTCTCACATCCTCCAGCATGCATAGGCTCAATGATCCTGGGCAAGGATCCTTAACCACCCCAGGGCACTTTCTAAGACAATAAATGGTAGAACAGATACTTCTCTGCACTGATAGACGTTTCTTCCCCATATTCTAATTTATCCATTTTAGTTCATTTATGCCTAGTTGTTCACATGCTGCTGCTTCCATCAGACTGTAGGGTCAAGGGTAGGGATTGTCTTTTACCCTTCTTTGCACCTCCAGAATTTAGGGTGGTGCCTGGCACACAGTAGGTGTCTGATAAATGTTTGTTGACTAACTATACAATTAGGTCACGTATCTGCCTCCATCACCACCCCATGTTGGTGGTGTCGAACATTTTCAGTTAAAAAAAAAAAAAGCATGGGGCAGCTAGGTGGCACAGTGAATAGAGCACCAGCCCTGGAGTCAGGAGAACCTGAGTTCAAATCCAGCCCCAGACACTTAACACAAAAACTAGCTGTGTGACTTTGGGCAAGTCACTTAACCCCAGTTGCCCTCCAAAAAGCAAAAAACAACAACAAAAAAAGGCAGTATCTTTACTTACATAGACAGACTATCACAAGTCAATGAATAAAACCCATCACCAATCAACCTCCCACAATTTAGAGACAGATCCCATTTCTTTACCTCCTGTAAGACTATGGGGAGGATCAAATGTCTCTGGAGAAAGCAGTGAGATATAGTGGAAATTTCACTGAATTTAAATGCAGTGAACTCCGAGTGCAGATTGATGTATTTTTTTTTTTTACTTTATGTTTCTTGCTTTTGTTTGTTTTGTTTTTCACAATGTGGCCCATATGGAAATATGTAAAATTGATATATTGCTTGCCTTCTCAATGGGTGGGGGATGGGCAGGAGAGAAGGACAGAATTTGGAAGTCAAATTTTTTTTAAAATGAATGTTAAAAATAAATAAATCATTTAGAAATTTTAGATCCAAGAGTTGGGTTCAAATCCCTAGCCCCACTATTTAATACCTGGGTAACCTTGCATATAAATGGAGTGTGCTGGTATGTTTTTTGGATGGTGATATGCTTTTTGGAGGTGATATAATCAAGTAGTACCAGTTCAGGAAAGGGCCTATACTCTACAGAATTTAGTCAACAAACATTCATTATGTGCCTACTATGTGCCAAGTACTGAGATAAGCACTAGATTCAGTTCCCAAAAGTCTTTTAGGAGGAAAGATTTCTACTCCCTTCCCTCGGCAGTTGATTTCTCAGTCATGGTCTCCCTGTCCTTACCTCCCCAAATGGGAAACACACTTGTACCATCTGGACAGCCATGGGGGCTCTTCGGGGAAGGGATGGACTCTAACTGGGATGCTACGGTATGGGGATCCTTGATCTACCCTTATCCCCCCCCACCAAGGCAGGTGCCAGGCAAAGGTTTCGAGAGAGGCATTGCCACTCGTTGGCTGCCAAGATCGTCAGGGCCCCCTGCAGTCCCATTTGCAAATCCCCCACTCTCTAGGACAAAGGGGCCAAACAGCTGAATACCCCTGGGCCTCAAAAGGCTGCTGGCACCCACTCCAACACCCATTTCCATCTCCCAAGTTGGAAAAGCTTCCTGGGAGAAAGAGGATCAGAGGGGTAAAAGGAGAGAGTCTGCGCTGGTCAGCTCAGGGAGGCATGGAGGCTGGAGGCTCACGAACTCAGTCTTTGCCAAGAAACCGGGGGCAGATGGAGCTTGGCTAAAACAGTGAGGACTTTCCTCTGAGGCCCTTCATCAGCTGCATTCACCCCATGAGGAGGTACTTCACCTCTGTGGAGTGGAGGCAATTACTTCTCACCAATTAGGCTCAATCAGGGCCCTATAAACAGCTGGTGGTATGGAGTCGTGATCCTCATTTACAACACTGATGGCCTTTTAGCCTTTACGAGTCTGGAAGCCTACTGCAAGTTCTTTCCCTCCCCCTTGTCAATCGGGAGAATCATAAAAATGTATGAGGACCTGGAGAAAGACAGGGTGGGGAGGCTCTGGTGGGGACAGAAGAGGGGGCCAGGAAGGGGACTGGCATCTTGAAATGAGGACAAGAGAGATCTACCACCAGCTGTTCAAAGCTCCATGATTGAGGGTCTAATTGATTGCGGGTGATTATGTCCCCACTGGGGGAAGGTGAAGTGGGCCCTCTGTCTGGGTGCCCCTGATTATGGCCTGTGGAGCCAAAGACCAAGACGGGTGACAGGTTCAATTGGATCTTAATTTTTTAATGGCTGATAGATGTATTTTTTCAGGCTTTGAGAGCTTAGAAACATCTGGGGTAGAATGGGAATGGGAGGGGGGAGAGGGAGAAAAGGAAAGAGGGAAGGAAAAAAGGAGAAAGGAGAAAGGGAGGTGAAGGGTCCATTTGTCCCCAAGGCTTCAGTGTGACCCTGCAAAGAATGGAACTGGGAGTTTGCCCATTGGGAGGAAGATGCCCTTCTGTCCTCATGCGACTATAGGTGGGTCATTTGCTTTGAGGGAATGGTGACTCCAGTGGAAGCTATCTCTCTTTCGAAACCCAGTGCCGACCTCACCTCCTCTATGAAACCACCTCTAACCACTTCAGCCCTGAATGATCATCTTCTCTCTGACCTGGTTAACACTTAAATCTCTAGCACTCATAGGGTATTTACTCTAGACTGCCTTGTATGGCTAGTAACCCCCTTCTGTGTGTAACTGGTGGCCTATATAGGCATATGTGTGCATACACCAACGTGTGTGTATGACACCATGTGTACATATATACATATGTATGTATACACACATATACATGGATATACATATACACAAACAGGGATATTTATACATACACAACCTGATTCCATGAGAATAAATCCCATTCAGGGGAACAAAGGAAAAGTTTGGCAGCCCTAACCTCCCCTAGTCTATATCATTTCCCCAGGCTGAGGCACCCCTAATTTCATGATACCTTTATTATATATTTAAAAAGAATAAGTACATAATGGACTTGCAGTTTAACGTGCCATCAATCTTTTTTAAAAATTATATTGCATGGGGCGGTCAGGTGGAGCAGTAAGATCACCAGCCCCTGAGTCGGGAGGACCCGGGATTGGTTCTGGCCTCAAATACTTAACACTCACACAACATAACCAGCCGTGTAACCTTGGGCGAGTTACTTAACCCCAACTGCTCTAAGAAAAATTATATTGCATTATGGAAATATACTTGTTTTATCCCATAAAATAAAAAAATTTTTAAATAACAACAGCTCCTGTTTACATAGCCCTTTATAGTTTTCAAAGCTCTTTTCTCTCAATGATTCTCTTTTGTAGGTAAAGTATTATTATCCACATTTTACAGATGAGGAAATAAGAATTTTGAGTCTTGCCTATGGGCACACAAGCTAAGTTTTGGAGAAATATTCCAACTTTGGTCTATTGACCTCAGTTCCCAGTGCTCTATCTGGATGTCTCTGAGTAATCCCGGTCCTCTAGAGACTCTAAATATTTCTTACAATAGCCCTAGAAAAAAGGCAGAGTACCCCTCCTCCAAAGGTAGAGAAAAGAACTGAAATCTAGAGAAGAAAACAAAAATACAGGAATGTGTATGCCGTCACCGTTGGTCAGTGGCAGCCCTGGACACAGAGAGATCTCTTACTCAGCAGTCCCAGGATCTCTCCATTAAAGGCTCAGCCTCCAGGTGAAAGAGATTTCTTAAACTGGGATTTAAGCCCAGTGAAATACAGGATGGGAGACTTTGGGGATGCCCTGTATTAAATCAGAGCCACAGAGCAGGAAAGCTGGAAGGAGTTTTGGTCCAACCGTTCATCTTAGAGAGGAGGAAAATTATAGATTGGCTTGATTCAGGTTTGTTTCTGTCAAGGGTCTCCCAGGCCTTTGACTAATCACTCACCAATTATGTATTAATTGCCTACTCTCAGGCACACATGTTAAGCACTGGAGATAGAAAGACAGCCCCCCTCAAAAAAAAGGAAAAAGAAACAATCCCTGTCCTTAAAAGAAGCTTACATTCTAATGGGAGAGACAACACAGAAATCTATAAGTTTATACACATATTTAACATAAAATACATTGATATAATTTAAGGGGTGGGGTGAAGAAGGGGGGAGGCATGAGCAGCTCTTAGGCTCCAGAATGGCTCCCTGTGGAAGTGATTTCTTTTCTAGATCTTTCCTGAAGTAATGGGACCTGGTCTCCATATCCTGCCCCATAAAACAACTGTGGTCTTTTGTTATAGACTCAGAGAGTTTCCTCTATGGAGAACCTCTAAGTGCCTTCCCTCTGAGTTTATCTCCAAGCATATGTTGTTTGGACATGGTTATTTGCATGTTGTCTTCTCTACTAGAACATAAGCTGCTTGAGGGCAGGAGCTATTAACTGCCTTTCCCTGTATTCCTAGTACACAGCTACCAGCACATAGTAGGTGCTTAATTCTGTCTCTGAAATCTTTGTGAACATGATGAGAGGTGGGGAGTCCAGAATGGGGGAAGTAGAACCATCCTATCTGGTGCTGCCTGATACTTGGTTCCAGAATCCAACCTTAGGATTCTCTGTGCTCCCAACAAATGCCACAACTGTTTCCTGACTTTATCCTACAATCTCCCTTCTCATCTCTGCCTGTTCCAATCCTTTTCTTCCTTCAAGGCCTAGTTAGTTCTGGGTCCCCTTCTCCATAAAACCTTTCCTTTTCTCCCGGGGCTTCACAATACTCTCTCCCTCAGCAGTTGTTGAGAATTCTCTCTCCTTCAACACACTCATGTTCTTTCTTATGTGGTATTTACTTGTGTTTCTTTCTCCAGGCCCACACTTTTTTTTCTTTATTATCTCCAACAGAGCTCTCTATACCCAGCACATGCTTTGCATAGGGTAAAAAAGCAGTCAAATTAGTTCTAAACTCCTCTTTTAGCAATAGGGAACTGGGGCCCAGGGTGGCTGAATGATTTCATCAGGATCACACAAGTAATGTCAGAGCAAAGATTTGAACTCAGGTCCTCTGACTCTAGAACCAGCATATTTTCTGCTACATGCAGTAGGTAATTAATAAATGTTTCTTGAATTTTCTGTGATGAACTCCAGTACCCTTAGTATCTAAGCTTTCCTATGTCTTCCCTGTACCTGTCCATGCTAGGCCAGATGGTGGCAAGCTTCACAACATAGTTAACCTGGTTTGGTTTTAGAAAATAGACTTAATTATGATCTAACTCTGTTCATTCATTGAAGAAAAAAAAAACTTGTTCAATTCATGGTTTAAAATATTTGGTTTGGGATCCAACAAATGAATATAGTTTGGTCCAGTTTGGAAGGATCTTGATCCTCTTCAAGTCTCTGTTCCTAACCTAGGCAGCTGACCAATCAAATATTATTGAACCTTTGGATGTGTTAGCTTATGCTTGGTGCTCCAGGGCAGAGAGATGAGAAGGGAAGGGGCAATGGTTTAAGTGGTCAGCTCTAACACTGACATGGGATCATATCTTAGAAAATCCAGGACCTTAGAGGTCCAAGGAGTCCAAATCCTTTATTTTCCTGAAAGCTGATTTACCCAACATCTCACCTAGTCGGCATCAGTGGCAAGATTCAAACCCGATTCCTTTAAATTCCATATTTATTCCAAAGAGTGTATCTACATAGTGAATGACAGAAACCAGTAGTAATTGTAATAAAAGTTATACAAAGCAATGAACACATACCAGCAAGCCCCTTTCTGCAATGGTCAATTTAGATGAAAAGTATATTTTTGAAAATTCTATTTGTGTTTTGAGCATGCCTGGGTAGGCTGCCTCTCAGACATTTTATGTTACATGGAATAGAATTTTACCTTATATTTCTAACCAAATTTTTGCTCTTGCTGTATAGAAATGCCATTGATTTTTGTGAATTTATTTTTACCCTACTCCTTTGCTAACCGTATTGCCTGTTGCTTTTTCTGGTTCTCTGGAGGTTTTCTAAGTGAACCATCATCAGCAAAAAGGAATGATTGTTGTCTTCTCTTTGGGACATTTATGTCCTTATTCCTTCTCATGTTGCCATCTCTAGCCTTTCTCTAGAATTACATCAACTAGGAGCAGGCAAAGGGAATGTCCTTGTGTACTGGGACAACTTCTAGTGTTTCCTTATTAAAAATACTGCTCAGTTTTTGTTTCAGATACACGCTTTTTGTCATATTAAAAATGACTCTTCCTATACTTTGTAGAATGTTTTAGCATAAATGAACGCACATTGTCAAAGGGTTTTTAAAAATATTTTTGTTATGATAGAGCGTGTTTTTGTTTCTAATAGGATTAATTATGTTGGTGTTTTCCTAATTTTGAATCATCTTTGCCTCCCTAGTAGAACTCTAACTTGGTCAAAATGATAAATAATCTCTCAGATACAGTTTTATCATCTTTTTGCTGCAATTTTACTTAAAATTATTGCATCAACGCTCATTAGTGACTGGTCTGGTATCTTTATATTTTCTCTCTCTCTCCTTCCCTACTTTGGGTATTAAGATTCTGTTTGCCTTAGAAAAAGTTTCATAAAACATTACCTTCCTCAATTTTTGAGGTAATTTGTATGGCATAGGTATTAATCACCTGTTTACATGGTACAGTGAATAGAGTGCCAGGCCTGGAGTCAGGAAAACCTGAGTTCAAATCTGCCCTCAAACATGTACTGGCTGCGTGATCCTGGGCAAATCACTTAACCCTACTTACCTCAGTTTCCTCATCTGTAAAAAGAGTTGGAGGAAGAAATGGCAAATCACTCCAATCACTTGGACACAACTGAAACAACTCAACAACAACAAAAAACAATTGATAGAATCTACCTACAAATCTCTCTGGATCAGGGTCCCCTTCCCTTTGGTAGCAGTTTAAATGAAGAGAGACACACAGACAAAGACAGAGAGAAGAGAGAGACACATGGGGGGGGGGGGGGGAGACAGAGACAGAGAGAGACTTGAAGCTCAATCCATCTATGTTCCACTTTAAGAAAATACAATATTTTTAAAAATTCATATTCACAAAATAGATATTTCCATGTAAATTAGAGGGTGAGTATTCACATTACAAATTCTCTGCTTTATAAAAGGGTTTCCCATAGGGTCCCTCTAACAACAGAGCTCTCCTGTACCACCTCTGAGATGAAGTCTTTCAATTCCTCCCCCGTTACTATGCCATCCCTTTTATGAAATTCCTTATCTGTGTACTTTGTACATTCTTTTCTAATTATCTATGTATTTCCCATCTCTCAGGGTTATTGTGAGGATTAAACGAGATATTTATAAAGTCCTTAGCATAGCACCTGGTACATACCGTAGTTGGTATTTATTTAATAAATGGTTATTTCCTTCCTTCCAATAGAATAAGGATTCCTTGATGTCAGGGACTACATAATTTTTGCCTTTGTGTCCTTATAATTAGTACAGGGTTTTGCACATAATAGGTGTTTAAACTGAATACTTATTGAGCTGAATTACAAAGAGGATCCTTTCCTATATCAATTAGATGTATAGGGGCAGCTACGTGGTGCAGTGAATAGAGAACCAGCCCTGGAGTCAGGAGGACCTGAGTTCAAATCTGACCTCAGACATTTAACACTTACTAGCCATGTGACCTTGGGCAAGTCACTTAACCAACTGTCCTGCCCTCCACCCTCCAAAAAGAAAAAGCAAAAAAAAAAAAAAAAAAGGAAATTAGATGTATACATACATTTTCAGAATTTTACTTACCTATATGGGTCCATCTATATAATAATGACTCATAAAGTCAGCACTTGTGTTCCACTCCTTACCCACATTTTGTTCTTGGTATACTCTGTCCAGGGCAGCTAAGTAGCACAGTGCAAAGAGTGCCAGGCCTGGAGTAAGGAAGACTCACCTTGTTAAAATCTGGCCTCAGACACTTACTAGCTGAGTGACCCTGGACAAGTCACTTAACCTCAGTTTCCTCATCTGTAAAATGAGCTGGAGAAGGAAATGGCAAACCCTGCAATATCTTTGCTAAGAAAACCCCAAATGGGGTTAAAAAGGCGTCGGACATGACTGAAATCACTGAGCAACAATACTCCATCCAGCATTCTCACTGCCCTCCCCATTGCCTAGAGCTCCCTACTACACTGTCCCATTTTCTTGACTTTTCCCTTTCCAACTGGCTCCTATCACAATTTACCTTGTCCCATGCTCCATTAAAAATGACATGACCTATGGACACCTTGAGTCATGAGAATCTTGACAGGACATCCTCCAGTGCACAGGACAGCTCTCCTGTCCCAATCAACAGAAAACCATGCCCCAAGGTCAATAAGACTCAGGAGGGAGAGGGGTATGACCTGGAAGAATTCATAGAATCATAGCTGCAGAGCTGGAAGGGTCCCCAAAGGCTAGCTAGTCCAACCTGCCATTTTATAGCTGAGAAAACCCTTTGGCCTATGGGTCAAATTTAGCCTGCTACCCATTTTTGTTTAGCTCATGAGCAAAACAGGGTTTTTCTCCATTCTAAGCTACAGCCTAAATATGCTACCCCCATGCCCCCAACTTAATGAAGGATCTTTGGGGATTCTGTTATCTCAAGTTAGCTACCCCTCCCAGCTTGCACCATCTGCAAATATGATAAAATACGTGAACAGAGTAAGAAAATGAATCTAAACCTTTATTTTCCATTTTAAAAAAGGAAAAAACTGGTTTGCATACCAGTTAATGAAGAGTCACTCTAATAACTCCAAGAGTCTAGGATAAATCCAAGAAGTTGTCTATTGCCTTCTTTGTGGCAGTGTAAAATGAAAGAACAAAAATGCAAAATTTTCAAAGTGGAAAATGAACATTTTATTTACATGCCCATCAAGTTACAACTTATTTCACTGTACAAACATTTTTTATCATGGAATCACAAATGATACATAACTGTACATTATCAATTCTGCCACTGTGTTACTTTTTACACAGAGTTGGTACAATGGCTAATGCAAGTTGGAGTTTAACAAGGCAACATTATTTTTCTCAAAAGAAGACATAATTCATTTCTGAAGGCTTTGTTTGGGAGAAAACACGAAATGGAGGAACCCAGAGGAAAGTCAGGGTCATGACAAACTTGTCTCTTTATTTGTAAACTTTCAATGCATGACCTCCCAAAAGCATAAGCTTCACAGTCCATATCAGAACCATAACTCTGATGTATATGCTCCCATCTACCCAAATACAGCATGTACACTGTACAGATATTACAGGTTAGGAAGGATCACAGTCAGTGAAAGTAATAGAGTAAGGTCAAATAAGCCATCACATCCAGTGGCAACAAAATGGCGCACTAATCCTATCCTGAACTCAACAAGAACCAGAGCTCCTACAAAAGGAGAGGAAATAAAAACAAAGAAAATGGGTGAGTAATCATATCTTCATTGTTATACCTCAGACAACAAGGTCCTTGCTAAAGGACCAACGCACAGCCCTACAGAAAAAAGGTAAAACTGCAAAATAAGAGAATTAATATGTTACTCCCTCTACTCGGCGACCTAGAGAAATCAATTAAGAGCAGAAACCTGTCAAAGCAATAGGTTTAGATGAAAACACTTACATACTGGACATTCAAATTAAAAGCACAATTTTTGTTCAAATAAAGGGTAGAATACAGGGATAGTAGAAAAAATTATTCGTAACTAAAAAAAAAAAAGCAAGAATGCAGGGGAATGTGAAGCAGACAGATGAGGTAGATATAAAGTGGGAAGGAAAACAGAAGGGGGGCCCAAGAGGGAAAAGAGCCAAAATCAAAAAGGGAAATTCATAATGGAATGAGGGGCTAGCAGAGTGAAATGGCTGGCCAGTTTCAGCAAAGAAAGTGGGAAGATGCCAGGTGGGAAAAGGAGAAGCATGAGGAGGGAGGCCCTTCCCAAGCTAACCCAATGAATGTTAGTGATGGAGCAAGAATGATTACAGAAAATTCCGGAATGGAAAAAAGTTAAAAACAAGTGGGAATAAGTCAGAATTCTTGTGTTTTCTTTGTTGCACCTGCAAATGAAGTAGGGGAGTTACAATTCTAGAAGTAAAAATCCTCAGAGGGGGAAAAAATGAAAAATTCTGGATCCCCACCTGTAAAAAGCAAAACTGAATTATTAATATAAATTGCTATTTTATTTCAACTAAAAAAGACAAAACAAATAAAACCCCTAAACATCAAGTATCCCTATCCCCAAACTGAATTATATATAAATATATTCTTAAGAAATTATTAGTGTGAACTATCTGCCTAAAGAAATGATATAAAGAAAGTGAAATCATTTCAGATCACAGGAATATATCCTAGAATTAAAAAAAAAATTCAAAAAAGTTTTTTTAAAAAGTCATATTAAATGACTATATAAACACGTCTGCTTACAGAACATATTCAATGTGAAATCTACATGATGAAAACATCATTCCCCTAAGGGGTACTGAGCTTAAGTAAGCCCATCACATTTTCCAAATGTTACTTTACCCTTCCACAACTTGGTAAAATTAATATTATCAAACCAAACCAAAATGATTCAATGACCCCTTTCCATTTCATTTGGTTAAGATGTGAAAGGAAAATATAAGTCCCGAACAAAAAGCTCTGGAGAGCAGCAAGCGTCCCTCCTCCTATGCTCAAAAGCATAAAATACTTCCCACCCAAAACAAGAGCATAGAAATGGAGAGTGGATGCTTGAACAGATCCTCTACAAAAAGCAGAGTGAAACAAATGATCCTTCCCAACCATATTATACCCTAAGAAGGTGGTATACATGAGGATCCAATATGAATCAGGGTTTTTGTTTTGTTTTTACACAATACCATGGGCTTATGTGGCTAATATGTGGTAATCATTTTTAAGATTGAAAATTAAATAGGTCACAAAATACCTTACAGAAAATCCTTAGGATTTAATACTGAATTAAGGTTAGATACCTTTGGCAAATCCATATTAAAAAATGTTTAAGACAACATTTTATTCACATTAAAAAAAAGGTGGGGGGGAGCAGGGGGAGAATAGAGAGATCACATTGGATAGTCTTCCCCTAAAATCAACTTGTACTAGTTGCAATTTGGTTAGTGTCTTGTCCCTATATAGCATCTCTGGTCCCATTTCCCCTTCCTTATACCATCTTCCCACCCCCAGAAGTTCTTTTGAACTATCTCACACAGAGGGGTCTTTTTTTGGTTGGGTTTTTTTTTTAAGTACCCAAAACACCCTCAAGTATTTTATTGCAAGATTAGGAAAAAAATTGTGCTTTGATGACTAAAGGCAAGAGTTTGGTCTAAAAGTATTTGAAGCTAGAACTGAAACCTCTAAGTAGAAAAAGCATAGAAAAGAAACACTAGGCTACTGGAGAATATAACACAAAAACGACTGTGGAAGAAGTATCAAGGATCAAAAATTAAGCCACTTACTTGTCACTTTTAATACACAAAGGTCTCTCGGACTTATTTCTTATTAACATGTAGCAGAACGGCATGGAGTGGGGGATGGGGATGGGGATGGGAAAGGGTGAAGTATGGGGTCAGAAAACTAGCCAGAAGTAAGCTAATGAGGTTTCTAATATACTCAAAAGCATAGAAAAGAAAGTGCTTCAGACAGAAAAAAAAATGCAGCCTTGTTTCCCCCAGTGCCACAAAGATGACAAATGCCCCATCTACGCCAGAGCATCAGTGAACATGGTGAGCTTACCTTCCAATTCAACAAAACAAACAAACAAACAAACAAACAACAACAAAAAAACGTAACAAAACAAACCAAAGTGATATGGAAAACAAACTCAGAAACCGGATCTTTGTAAGACAACCCTTCTGGGAAACAGCGCAGCCCTGGGTTGGAGAGTTCTTTTATAATCCAACCTGGGCCCAAAGTATAAGTACTTTATTCAACGATTCAGTTAGAAACACTGAAGCGGGGAGTTCAGTCAGTCGAAGCCCTTTGGCCCTCTACATGGTAGAGTGCTAATTGGGACAGAATCGAGTACACTCATTCCACTTCTGTTTGTTACCTTAAAATACCAGTCCATATAGAGTTCTCATTTTCCTTGAGTGTTCTCAGAAACCTGTTTTCTGGAGGTGTGACTTTTAGAAGACCTTTTATTCAAAACACCTGATTTAGGATTTATAGTTCTGCAAAATGGCTTTCTCCTGAGTCCTATCCCCTCACTATGAACCTTACCCAATAAATAAATAAATATTAATACTTAAATACTAACACTTTCTGTTCTCGTGATCAAGACTGAATGTCTTTAAAAAAAATTTTCTTTTAGCACCATGACAGTAGGATGACAACCTATTGTGTCTCAACTCAGAATTTTGAGAAAAGCAGAATGAAATGACTTTCCATCTGAGCTTCACAAAAAAAATAAAAACCAACATAACAAGAAAAGCCCTCCCTCGTTCTTGTGCCCATAAATGGTTCAACCCAATAAAAGCCAGTTACCTATGAATTCCATAAATGGTTTGTGCCCCAAGGGGAAAACCCTTCAAAGGTTCTTTTGGAAAAAAAGAGTGCTCCCTCCCCTCCCCTCCCTTCCCCAACTCCCAAAGGAAGATAAACCTAAGAATTTCCCAAAGCACATGGCCAAAACAATGCTATTGGACAGGTTTGCTTATTAGAGGTAAGGAACAGCACAGGACGAAAATCAAGGCAATTCCAAAAGAAAAGCGGGGTGAGGGGTTGGCTCCACATAATCACCTCATGTATTGACCGAATGAGATATACTGGTATTAATTCCTAGTTAGTTTTAAGTTTCTGGATTTTGTGAACAAATAATACACAGGTCAGGATAAAAGTATTGACTTACTACCGTCTTTATAAAAATCGAAGATACACACAAAAAACACATCCACATTTATGGAACGGTATCCATTCAACTTTGATATGACAACACCAAAAACTAACAAATGGCTAAGAGGTTTCTGAATAATATCCATCTTGAGTAACATTTTAATTTTAAAAGGTCCATATTTACAGAGTACAATTAGATGCTAAGGCTTGCATTCTGCATCTCCCTTTAAATGCATGATAAAGAAAGAACAAAGATAATGGTTGCCACAGATCTTCCAAGAAGGTTAAGCTTAGGGGAGGTGACTTAAACTGCTATAGGTGGGTTCCAAGAATGGCGCTAATTCGTCTTCCCTTCTCCTTTCCCTTGATGGAAGAAATCATAACCAGAACTAAGCCTTGATTCTGTTGCTCAAGTTACTTTATGACATGAGAATTCATCTGCACTGGTTGGGTAGTAATCCTAACAAGTATATCAATAAACATCTAAATTCATTCTATTGATCACCTCATTTTTGGGGAACATCATATTTAAGACATAGCTCATTTACAACTATGTGCATAATCACTTGCAATAGAAGATAGCCCCCATCTAAAAAACCCAGGTAATGGTGCAAAAAGTGGACTTGAAAACAACTATGAAATCTGTTGGTGAATTTCCTCAAGTTTTATTTCCAATGGTAACTATAAAGAAGCCCGCTTATAAGCTACTTACTAACTTGGGCAGACAGTGTCCAGATTTTTTATTTCAAAGCCAAGTTGGAAAGAAAAAAATATTTTTCAACTTTCAGGAAACATTAAAATTGATCAAACTGTCCCCCCAGGGAATCACCAGGTCCCCCAAAGTTCAGGCTCTAGTTCCCATTAAAATAAAGCTCACTCAGAGAGATGTTAACCCACTGCTTAAGGTGAGTGGACTGAAATCTTTCAAGTAGCTCTTACCTAAGTGTGTCAGTTATCAACACGCTCCTTTTAATACAGCCATCTGGGCATAAAACTAAGGAGCTAGGCCTCTCTTTAGTGTGAGAATGAGCATCCACTGGAGGAAGGGTGTGCCTGAGATGAGAGTTGACAGCCTATCTCAGGTAGAGTAAGGCCATGTGTATGGTCTTTCATATGGAAAGGTAAGGTGAAAGCAGCAAGCCTCCTGTCCCATAATGACCCCTGTCAGTGGCAGGATTTCAGAGTGGAGGTGGCCAGCCAAACCAATTGGGACCCATATTAGCTGTGGAGGCAGAGAGCTATATATTAAATTCCCTTTTGATGGAGGTATGATTCCATCTGGGTTAGTGAGTCCCAGATGCAAATTTTTGGACAAGCAGCCATTAAAAAAAGAAAATTTAAGTCCACTTTCCAGTCTCAAACATAACATGATGTTCTTTCAGAATCAACTTTATTGAAAGACTCGTCAAGGTCTGAAATACCGTAATTCAAGGATTTAGCGTTAAAAAAAATTTTGGTTAACAATTTGAAAGTTAATACAAAATGAACACTGTGAGAAAAAAGACGCCAAAGGCTGTGTGAATTTTGTTTCTCTGATAAAGGATACAAGGCATAAAGGACCATTCCTGCTCAAGGGACTCTACAGTCTGACCCTTTTGCCAGCTATCTAAGCGAATGCATCAAATTATACTGAGTTCCTTTCCATTTCTCTCATGTGACAGGCCTATCAACATGATCAGGGAATTTTCAGTAAAAACTAATTCAAAAGTCCTCCAAGGATGCCTCAGGACTCTCCCCTCTAATAGTTTAGGTCCCCATTGTAATATCTATCCCAAATGATAAATATCTTTCACAAAATATGGGAGCAAAGATGGAACTAAGGCACTTTCTTAAGGTTTGCCCAGAATAAACATTAACAGAGCTTGCTCCTTTGGAAAGAGCAAAATTCCTCATCAAAAGGAAACAGGCCAAAATTACTTAGTAAAAACGATCTAAGAAGGGAACCCACAGTTTGGGTTGTGTTGGGTTATACCTACAACAATCACTTGACTCGCTATCTTTGTGTAGAATTACACTTCACACTAAAGTGATCTTTGCTGTTCTATCTACCAAACAGCAGTGCACACCAAGGCCTTCCCAAAAAGATATAATGATAATCAGAACTGTGATTACCAGTGTTATTCCCCCAGTGTGTTCAATCTTAGAAAAGAAGGGGCTCATACTAACAGGGAACCAGTTTAAGGGCCTGCGATTTTTAAAATGATTCTTTTTAAGCCAATGGGAAAATGACATATGCCTATTTAACTCTGGAAATGAGAACTAGGGAAAAGTGGAGGTGAAGGGAGATGGGGAGGTAAGGTTTCACCTAGGAACTGAAAGAATAAGGCCAGGCTTTGACTTATTTACAAGAATGAGAACCTGTCTCTTCCATTGGTACAACTCCCAACCCAATACTTCTTATCTCCTTTAGGCCACAATAATAACAGACTGATTCCCCCGAATTTTTTACCTATGTTTGGCATACACCTTCTGAGGTCTTTCTAAGAAGTTATGAATGTGTATAAAAGAAAATTATTTTCTAGCCTACACTGAAGATAAGAGCAACCATTATCAAATATTCTTTGCTAGTAAAAAAAAAATCTTTAAGATGGGGGACATGTTAATGTTCTTTCCTCAATCCAAGCCACTGTGATCACACAGTCAGATTTTGAAGAACAAAGTCTACATGCATCATAAGCACTTGGAAAAAAAACAAAACAAAAACAAAACAATAACCAACACTATAGTTCCTTGTAGCTACAACAGGACGGGGAGCAAGTGGACACCAAACTCCTATTTGCTTCTGGGTCCTCTAAGTTCGGCTTTTCTTGGCATCCATCGTGCTTTTGGCAGCTCCAGACCACAGTTAAGCAAGATTGTAGACTGCCAACCAAGTTCTTGGCTCCTGATGTGACTGCTCCCATCGCCTCTCCTTGGGAAAATTCCACAGTAGTTTCTATAGCATAAGGGTCGGTTATTCTTAGTGGAAATCATTCAACAATCAGTGCCACATTTATGTGGGACAAATCTATCATATGCCTGTGGAAGGTTAAAGAAATGGTCAATCGTCAGTCAACTCTGAGTATCAGCAGTAAAGTCACGGAGGCCAAAGAAAGCAATACTTTAATGGTGGGCCCTGTGTTAAGAAAACTTGAGATACAAAAACAAAACAAAACAAAACAAAAATCCAAATGTACAAAAAAAAAAAAA
>NW_027185612.1:8012205-8103122 GCF_028583685.1 Petaurus breviceps papuanus | reverse complement strand
CCCCCAGTATATGTATGTCGAAGGCAGAATATGATCCTAGCTCTTCTTGCTTCTTTCCACCATGTAGTACTGCCTTTACTGGCAGCATCTAACTCAGGATACATCCATGTGTAGAGAGGAAGAACTATAGTGCTGGTTTTGAGTCCACACGGCTGACCTTAGAGATTCACTGTATGTAGTTAGTTATTCTGATAGGAGCGACTAATCAATGTCATATTTTAATTTTGTTTAATCTATAAACCCAAAGGCAGTATGCTGCACTAAGCAGAGAGCTAGCCTTAGGCAGGGCTAGGAAGTTCTGCCTCCTGCACTTAGTGGCCGTGTGACTGTTCAAACACCTCAAGACCCACCTAACCAACTCTCTTCTACAGCAAATTCCAAACTGCCCTGGCAGGGGTACCTTCTCACTACCAAGGGCACAGCGAGCCTAGGTCCTGTCTTTATTCCTAATGACAAACCACCTTATAAGGGTACTGTAGATTTTCATGTGTATGGGGGAAAGCAAATGAATTCTACTTCCACTCTTGTTCTATTAGTCTTTAAGATCCTGGGATATAAATCTATATTATCTGTAGTAATAGTCAAGTGAAAATGCACCAAATAACTGTTCAATACGCTATCTTCCTTGCAACAAAAATAGATGAGTATGGCAAGATCTGCTTAACACCAGAAACCTTTAACAACCAACTTTTCAATGCATACTACTCTAACTAAAAGCAAGGCAGATTTTAAGATACCCTAAATCTGAAAGGTCTAAAGTGTAGTTCCAGTACTCTGTTGCTTTGAAATACACATGGATTAAGAAATTTACTGGACAATTAATTATAATGAAATTATTAACAGATTACCTTCACTAGGGTAAAAACATATTCATTGCCTTAAAAAATTAAATTATTTGGTCACCTAAAAGTCAGAAACATATAAACACATTTTTAAAAATAATGATTTCTTAACTCTGGAGCAGGCAAGAAACATTTCTCTCCCCCTCCCCTCCCCACTTAATAGTATTTCACTTTTTTCCAATTACATGTAAAGATAGTTTTTCACATTCAGTTTTATAAGATTCTGAGTTCCAAATTTTTCTGTCTTCCTTCAGAAACACTTCTTAATAAATCAAAATATTGGTGTGGCTTTCAGTGCACAACTTGATTTTTATGAACTGTTTCATGGAATGTCTTAATTGTGTATATTCTGCAAGCAATACATTTGATAATATTTGGATATTTAATTGAATGATAACTGATATTTATATTGTGTTTTAAAGTTGGTAGAACACTCGTTGATCTTATTTCCTTACAACTCCACGAGGTAGGTACTGTGGAAATTATTCCGATTTTAAAGAAGAAACGGGTTCAGAGAAGTCATGGTCACATCTAGGAGCTGTCAAAGGTCATCCTGATTGTAAGTTTAATACTATGGATTATGAAATCCTTTCACAAGTAAGTTGGACACCTTGTAGAAGAATCAATTATTTTGCAAATGCCTCTACAACCTTAGGATTTAGGTTCAGGGAAACAAGCTGGGAGACATGAAAATTAATCTTCCCTTCTTGTAGAAAATATTCTTGCTTTGGGAATACAAGGTTTTGTCTGCATATGGGCCAATCGAGGCTAAAGAAGCAGATGGAGTCAATGAAAAAAGGAATGGTGGCAGAGGCAGGCCCAGAAGGCTCCTGATCGACTCAGAGGGCAAGTCGTCCCACCAACCACAAGGGCCACTACCAGGCCTATCACCAAAGGGCTGGGACTGGAAAGAGCAAGGTAAGAACCAAATGTAGGGGCCCCTGTCCCAGACAGCAAATAATCCTGGGGCTACCACTTCATAGCCCAGAAATAAAAAAAAAAAAGCCCCTATCAGGACCTCCAAAGACCAGGATGACAGAGGGAACATCGCCTGCTCCACCCCCCCCCCAAAAACACAGTAACTATTACCCCAGGGCAAAACCCTCTACAGTAAAGGCCTGGGATCCCTAGAGGAAGGGCATGGCTAAGGCCCTGCCTCAAAATGGGTAGAAAGCAGACTACAAAGACTCTGGGGTCCTACTATCCTCAGAGGGAGGAACCAAACTCAAAGGGAGACAATGTGGACTCCACACCCACAGCTGAAACATCAACAGGGAACGGGTCCCAAGCACAGAAAGTTCTTCTAGATGAGATGAAAAGGAACTTTGAAAACCGAATGAGAGAGATAGGAGACAAAACGAATAATTCTCTCAAAACCTAAATTGCAGAATTAGAAAAACATTATAATGAAGAAAACATCTCTATAAAAAGAAAAGTGTATGATATGGAAAAGGAGCTCCAAAAATTAACCAAGGAAAATGATTTGCTAAAAACTAGAATCAACCAAATTGAAACAAATAACTCTATCAGGAACCAAGAATTAGTCAAACAAAACAACAAGAATGAAAAATTAGAAAAAGAGGTAAAATACCTCAATGGAAAAAAGAAATGGTTTTGACTTCAGAAAAGCAAAACCTCCTCCAAACAGAAACAGAGTTCTACTTTCTCTTACTTGCCAAACTGGTAAAAATCTCCATGAAACTCAAGAATGGAGGGGAAAAAAAGGTAAGAGAGAAAAGAGGAAAAAATCCTTTGGGATGCCTGAGGATGGGGAGATGCCTTTCTTTTCAGTCTGTAACAGAGGCAAGAGAAGCGAGATGTGGGCATTGGTGGTGTGTTACCGCTGGCAGGGGCTGTGTCAAGCTCCTAAGCGGTTTTATTTTGAATATTAACATTCTGATACTCCTGAAAAGGCACCTTCTAAAGGCAGTTCTGAGGTGGCCTCAGTCAGTAAAATCTGGTCTCAAGCCCTGCTGCTGACACATCCAGGGAGTAATAAGCCCCCTACCCTCTCAAAGCTCTGGGCACTTTAACTCTACCAGTTAACTGCAGGGCTGGTGCCAAAATGCCCAGGGAGATTCCTCCTCACCTGCTAACTCCCTATATCAATGGAACCCTAAATTCAATCCCTTTCCTAGAACCATTTATTGTGAAAGGATCCTTATCACTTTCCTATGACGTTAGATTGAAAGGTGGATGGAGTCTCCAAAATCATCCAGTGCCAACTCCTAGATTTATAAACAAGGAAGTAGAAGGACAAAAAGAGAGAAGAAAGAAGCACAGCCACAGATTTTTCACCCATATGCCTATCAAATTCACTTAGTCCAAAACAGAGCTCCAGCCCCCTACCTTCCCGTCTTCCAAAACTCTATTACCAGGGAGGGCACTACCATCTTCTTAGGCTCCCAACGTCAGTGTCAACCTCAACTCCCCATCACTCCATAGACACAATCCATTGGCCCGGCCTGTTCTAGCTTCACTACATCTCTCATAGAGATCTCCTCTCCACTCACATGGTCACACCACCAGTTCAGGCCCTCATAGGGATGGTCTAGAGCCGTCTTGAAACTGGCTTTTGAGGGCCAATTGCTCAAATTTTAGTGTGAGATGGAAATCGTTAAATACTATAAATTTGTTGATTGTCTAGACTTAAGAAAATGATAGAGAAAAGGCATAATAATGTAGATTAAACTTCTGTTATGTACATTTTTTTTTGGTGGAGAAAGTTGTTAAACATTTGCCAGCACATCCCTGGGCCTTCATCACCTCCTGTCTGCACTATTTCAATACCTTTTAACTAGTTTCCCTGCCTCAAGTCTCTCTCTAACTACAATCCATCCTCATTCAGCTGAAAAAGTGTATGATCTTAGGTGTTTACATGCCATCTCCTCCCATTAGAATGTGAGCTCCTTGGGGGGAGCGGATGTTTTTGCATTTCTTTGTGTAACTGAGCACACAGATGCTCTAATAAATGGTCATTTACTGACTCTCTCCTCTCAAATCTGTTTTCCATGTAGCTGCAAAAATAATCTTCCCATTGTACAGGTCTAATCATTTTTTTCTCCTGCTTCAGAAACACTACCTACATCTACAGAAAAGGATGCAAACTGCTCAGACTTCTACCTAAGATACCCCCAAATCAGGCTCTAGCTCCCCAGCTTTATTGTACACTAGCCCCTCCTTGCCATGGTACCCTACTTTTCAGGTGAACTAGAACGTTCATATTTGTGGGGGTGGATGCTGATCACATCCTGTCATTTCCTACCTCTGTCCACTTCCCCCAAACTGGAATTCAGAGCCTCCTCATCTCAGTCCATCAGATGCTGCCTCTAAGCCTTCTCTAATCTGGGCTGAGAGTGTTTTCTCAACTTCCTTAAGTTTTCTTAGACTTTGTCCAACGTATGCTTTGGCCTCACCCTTCACACTCTATCTGGTCCTGCACATCTCTGTCCCCAGCTTCCCATATCCCTCAAGGTCAAGGAATGTTTACTTTCCCATTCTTGCATTCTCAGTGCCTAACACACCTTGGGAGGAGGCAGCTTGGTGTGGCACCATAGTGCACAGAGTGCTGGGCCTGGAGTGAGCTGGAAGATCTGGCACTAGCTGTGTGACTCTGGACAAGTCACTTAACCACTCTCTGCTTCAGTTTCTCCATCTGTAAAATGGAATAGTATCACTTACCTCACAAGGTTGTTGTGAGGATTAAATGACAGACCTGCAAAATGCTTAGCACAGTGCCTGACATATATAACAGGTGCTTAATGAATGCTTCAAGTTTTCAAGGGTTTATTCCATGCCACAGGGATGTTGCAATACTTGGTTATCTTTGAATAATAATGAGTCAAATAAGACACATAAAATTCACCGATATAACTTAGTTTTTATTCTTTTATGCTCCACTAACTAAATCACAAATTTATCTTAAGGATGTAGCAGTAATTCAATAGCTGGCAAAAGAATAACATTTCAAAGGTATGAAAATGATGTGTTATTATTTTGGTAGTGTAGCTGATGAGGGGCCAAGAGGGTCTGGGTTCAAATCCTATCTCCACTCCCCTACATGATCCTGGGCCAATTGCTTTATCTCAATAAACCCTGGTAGAACAAGGGGCTTGGACTTCATGTTTCATGACTTCTGAGACCCTTCCATTTCCAAATTATGATTCTATCATCACATGCTTTATATCTGATTTCAGTCTCTTGCAAATTACAGAATGCTAGGAAAAGAATCCCTGCCCTGACCAAGACTTCTACCACAATTTTCAAAAGTGGGCTGGAAGCTTCAGAGAATATGAGGAAGCCTGGCCTGAGAGCCAGAGGACCTGATGTCCAGGCAGGGCTCAGCCACTTCCCGGGATTGCCTCCTGATCAAATACTTTAGGCTCACCAATCACCGTGTTCTTCAGTCACAAAAAAAGATGGGAAAGCATCACGTAGATACTGATGTGATTCTTTTGGGGCTCACAAACCACTCCACAAATTCAAATTGTTTTTGACAGAGTTGTCCTGATCCTCAAAACAAACCAGCAGATGACATTATGTATGTGTAATGCCAGTTGGGTTTTTATATTTTTTTTTACATGACAAAATTCTTAGTTTACATTTCTACTTATAGTATCAAGATCAGATTTAGTCATAAGAGATCCAAGAGGCCATTCAGTCCAACCCTCCTTGTTTTAGGAATAAGGAAACTAGAGTCTGGAGCAGTGGTGACACAATTAGCAAATGGTGAAGGTAGGATTCAAAATGAGATTCTTGGGTTCTTTGGAATACGGGGATCTCTCCACTGAGACTCCATGTTTTCTGACCACTGAGTAATGACATGGATTCTAATGAATGATCTGTGCAGGCTGAAGAGAAGGCCTCATAGAGAAGGGATCTTTCAGGGGAAACTGGTCAAAAGTAGTAGTTTTGGGGAAAACAACTGATGAGAAAACTGGGCCTTTCTAATATGATCTAAAAACAAAATACCCAGGGGCGGCCACGTGGCACAGTGGGTAAGAGTGCCGGCCCAAGTCGAGAGACCTGGGATCGGTTCCGGGCTCAGATACTTAACACCCACACAAAATAACTAGCCGTGTAACCTTGAGCAAGTTACTTAACCCCAACTGCTTAGGGGTGGCCAGGTGGCGCAGTGAGTAAGAGTGCTGGCCCCAGCATCGGGAGACCTGGGATCGGTTCCGGCCTCAGATACTCGGGCACCCACACAAAAATAACTGGCTGTGTAACCTTGAGCAAGTTACTTAACCCCAAATGCTTTAAAAAAAAATTTAAAAAAATAAAAAATCATAGTATCTCTAATTCCCAATAAATGATAGCTATCAAAACCACAAGCTAAGTTTTATTGCTGACATCAATAGTACTGTTGCTATAAAATCGATGCAAGAGGTCAATCAAAATGCTGAAGTGCTTTTGAGATTCTACACTGATGATAGGCACTTAATGCTCATTGATGTTTTTCTCCTCCATGTTCCAGTTCTCAATGAACTTTTTATAAAGCTGCTTTGGGTCCCAATGGATTGCCCACCTTTTGGTGAACTAAGATTTGGCTTTCACTTGGAGCACTGTTTGGCATGACTGAAATACACCTTTCACACAGCCAGAATGTAAATTCCCTCGTGGGCAAGGATGGTTTCATTTTTTTCATTATTACCCTGGCACACCCCCCTTGCAGATAGATGCTTAATCAAATGTCCACAGAATTGAACAATGCAGACCTACAACCACTGATGGTATTCAAAATTCACTGATGGAATGCAAAAGATCAGAAATGAAGAATGTAAGCCACTTCCAAAAGTACAAGAATAAAAAAAAATGTTTCAATCAACAATACTGACTAAGTTTATGGCTTCTCAGGGCAGCTAGAGGGGTGTAATGAACAGAGCACCAGCCTGGAGTCAGGAGGACCTGAGTTCAAATCTGGCCTCAGACACTTAACACAAAATCTAGCTGTGTGACCTTGGGCAAGTCACTTAACCCCAACTGCCCTGCCTTCCCCTCCAAAAAAAAAAAAAGTTTATGGCTTCTCAATGAAAAGAATGAAAGACAATCATTTAAAGTGTAAAATGTAAGTCCCAGTGTGTTACCAAACAGTATTACTTTAATCATACAATATATGCATATACATGGCAAATATGTTTGCCTCCATGCTCTGAACAGTCTTCCAGTACTTCTTCTAACGTAGGACTAATGTAGGACTTACATTTTTAATATTATATTTCACTGTTGTTCATAAATGCTATAAATTCAAATTTCAGCGACTGGTTTCACCATCCAGGAGGCTTTTGCTCAGTTTCACGGTCACAGACTACTTCTATTTTGTCTTGTAAACATGAGCAATTACTCAAAGGAAGCTTAAGTAAAAATGTGGGTTTGTACAGATCCATGCACAAGACAGGAAAAACTCAAAGGCACACATGAGAGACCAGACACATCTATGTACACAACCTTTCCCCCTACAGAGTGACTCTGGACTTGAATAATTTGTGGGAAGAGGGCAGGCACTCAATTCCAATGCAGTGTAGGGTCATTGGCATTTTTTTTTTCCAGATCATAAGAGTCAGATAACAGGAGAATCTTGCTTTATGCCATAAGATAGGCTCCTAAAAAGTTTGTTATGAAACAAATTTTTTGGAAATGGATTTACTTTAAACACATGTGGACAGCCTGCTAATAAAAACAAACTTACTGTGTATCTCCTTTTAAAGAAATTAATCACTACCTATTTTGTAATTTTTGAAAATCAGGATTTTCACATATAAAGTATGCTTAAATTGAAGTACAATTAAATCACAAAGGAGATGTGGAAGCTGAAGTAAGGTCTAAAGGTCTATCAAAACATGAATTATTACATATATTTAATGAAGAAAAGCATTTTGGGGAAAAAAAGGAGTTACAACACAAGTCTCCAATCTTTTTTGGTGGAGACAGGACTATATTTGTGAAGGCTTGAATAGAACTGTGATGTGTAGACACAGGAGTGGAGGTGGGACAGTCAAATGCCTTCTGATGATACTCCCCAGGTTCATCCTCACAAGCCTCAAGGAGGGTGAGGGAAAGGAAACAAGAAACCAGGCAAAACCAGGGAACTGTGTGAGGCTGACTGATCCCAATCTTTCCCAGGGTGCGGAATTTCAGCTATAACTATATTTGTATATATAAAACACCATGCTCACCTAACTATGAAGTCAAGAGTCAGGGGAGGTACAAAACTAGGTGCAGTGCCTTGATTTTTAAAAAGATCTATTGGATTGAAACTTCATTTAACAAAAAATTTCCCTGTATTGGATACAGCATTTTCTTTCTTTCCTCCTTTTTTTTGGGCAAATCATAACTTTGTAGCCTTCAAGTTTGCAGTGGAAGAAAAAAATAACTGATAGAAATATTAACTTGACAACAAACTTTATTACCACATGCCCCTGTTTAGATTTTTACTGATGTAACATTTCATTTTAAAGCCTCAGCAAACAACTTGCTGAAACAAGGAAACATAAGGCTAAAAATGTTTGCTCCTTTGGAAACTGTTATAAAGAAGTTCATCGTACAAAAACAAGCACATCAGGTTTAATAACCCTAGAAACCATGACCAGAAGAGATCTAAAAATACTAAAAAAAACCCCAACTAACCATGTATAAAGTTGGCTTTTTCTGCTTCTGTAAGTCATTATATAGAAATAAAAAAAGTTTTCAAGATTTCTAAATTAAATAGCACTGATAATTTGCAAATTGGTCATCACAAAAGCTAAATGATTTTTAATGTTTCCAGAGTATGTTACTAATATTAAAAAAAAAAAGCAATACAGGTAAGTAACGAAGGCAGAAAAGGGAACAAAGGGCTTTTTAAAAAAAGTTCCTTCATTCATTTATTGTGAAATGAAAATCAAGAGAATACCACCAAGCTTTCCTTCTATTCCTAAGGAATGAAAAGCTGTGAGGAAGAGGAGGAGGATAAGGGAGGGATCCTCAAGTTTCATGTAACCAATATCATTGATGCCAGTAGCTTTTTTTCAGATACTTTTAAAATATTATGGCCTAGGGAGCTCTTAAATGTTTTTAAGCCTCCTCCAGATCTTTTTCTTCTCCTGGTCTCCCCCCCCCCCCGCCCCCTTCACTAAACACTACTCGATTGCAAAATGTTAATGATTTTTGGTAGGAACAGCAGAAGGAGGGTATTATCAAATAAAGTAAAATCAACTGTGGTATTTTTAATAAAACAATAAATTCTCTGTCTTTCTCTCTCTCAGAGAAAACCTCTGCTATGGCACTCAGGATTCAGAAGCCATATTCTCTTCTGAGTCAAGTGTCCAGCTTCCAAATTGTTCCTTCCCAGAAATGACCATAACTCATTGCAGTGGCATTTGGACTGCTTTAACCCAAGGATGCTATTCTTTCTGGCCACCACATGAGGGCAGTGGAGAATGTGAAATCCTGTCATTTCTCAGCTGGTGTTAATGAATAAGGATCAAATTCAAATCAGTTTTTCCTAGTAGGTGGGTCTCCCACTTACTCTCATTTTCAAGTTTTTCTCTCTCACAGTTCATCTCTCTTTTTCACTTGTGCTTTAATTTTCTCTTTTTCTTCTGGCAGGATTTTTCCAATGTCTCTGCTGCTCCAGGATTTAGCAGTGGCTTAGGCACATAATTGCAACTAATGCTTTTAGGTAAACACCAAGTTCAAAAGCAGCAAGGCTTGTTAATCTATCTTAGGCAATATACAAAATTCTCAATTAAGGGGCCAACAAGAAAACGTTATGTCTTGTGATCTCCTGCGGAATGCTGCAGACTCACAGAGCTCAGTCTGTTCCTTGGAGATGCTTCTCCGCCCCCTCAGTCCACTGTCTAATAAAGTAAGTTTCCTGATGGCAGGCATCAGCATCATCCTCCCACCCCCGGCCTTCCAAATGAAAGACACTAAAGGCACCCAATAAATGTCTGCTAACTAGATGAGAAAACTGAAAGCCAGGGAGAAGTGAGGCTTGCTCGAGGTTAAGGAGCTAGGTAGTGGCAGGGCTGTATTGGAGGCCACTTTTGTGCCTTTTCAATACACATTACTTTTTTAAATACATAAAAATTACATTTTTAAATACAAACAAAAACAAAACCCCAAACAACAAACAAATGAAATAAAACAATTAAGACTCCTATTCACAAATTCATTTCTCCCAGCTTAAGCTTCACAGATTATTTCACTTTCTTGGGTTGACCAAGCACCCCCTATAAAATGAAGGCTTGTGACATTCAATAAGAACTGTTAGATGAAGAGGAGATAACTTAATTATTCATTATGTAAAAAGGTTTAACTTCAATTAATTGGGGGGAGGGGACAGGACTGAGTCGAGAGAAAAACATTCCTTAAACTTTTTTTTTTTTAAATGGGAGAGGGAAGAGAGAGATCCTCAAGTTTCATGTAACCAATGACACTGATGCCAGTAGCTTTATCAGATACTTTTTAAATGTTATGGCTTGGGAGCTCTTAAATTTCTTAAGCCTCCTCCAGATCTCTTTCTTCTTCTGGTGTTTTCCCCCCTTCACTAAAAACTACTCTTGATTGCAAAATGTTAATGATTTTTGGTAGGAGCAGAGGCAAGTGAATTTGACAAGAATGTCAATGTGAAAAGAAAAACTGATTAAAGCTATTTACTCCTAATTGGAGAGCCATGTGATACTGTATGATCTTTGAGGCAAATTTTAAAAGTTTGTTTATTTTAACCATAACAAATATTTTAAATGGCCCGTCTGGAATAACTGAGTGGATGTGGTCAACAATACTTCATAATGAAACTCAAGTTAGGAATTAAAATACTAAAAAGTTCAGAAAAAAAAAAAAAGCAAGCAGGCCTGCTTATAAGTATTCCAGAGGAAAAAGGATACAAATGGCTTTGAATTTTGTCCTGATTTACATTTCATTTTTTCAGAGACACCACCTCTCCAGATGATTTCTGAGAGTTTATTATACTAACATAAGCAGTAAAATGCTTAAAAGTGAATGCCACTTTAGTTAGTAGCCTTTTGAATTTATATTCAATGATCCCAATTATAATCTGCACAATCATTCACTTATATGCTAAACTTCATCACTATTAGCCATGAAAATCCTCACAATCTATAATTCTGTGTAATTTCAGGATAATTTACATGCTATTAAGAGTCTAAGCTTATTCCTATATTTAGGGCAAGTTAGTCCCATTTACTTTAGAAATACAATGTGTTTTTTGCTTGTTGTTTTTTAAATGGCCACAATAAAATTATACAAAGACTAAAGCGATTCTGATGTCTTGAATACCACTTCTTTTGCTAACACTTAACACCTCACTACCTCAAGAAAACATCCTTCTCACAGGAGCAAAACTGTCTATTCTGCTTAAGATTTTGTTTTAAAAATAAGTGAGCTACACTCTAAGGTATACCTAATATAGAGAAAACTAGAGTAAATAAATAAGCCTCCTTCCAAATACAGATTCTACATGGTGTCCATTCATCAGAATCTAAACAGAGTGGCTCTGCTGGAGTTTACTTAAGACCAAGGAGACAGATTTATATCATCTTTGGCAACAATCTGAGGGTAAAGAAATCTCTCTCCCCTACCACATTTTAGTTACCTCTGGCAACATTTAAGAGTGGTATAACCTAGAGGAAAGAAAATGAGAAGCCTCGAGGAAACAGAGAGAACCAAGTTAAAACACATCTCACATGCTTGTCCTATCACTTTGTTGTAGGTTACAAAGGAACAAGATTTTACATACCTGGGACCAGAAACTACACTAAAAGGTTTCAACTTTTTTTTTCAATTAATTGAGAAAATTACAATTGCAATTATATACAATAAATGCCTGCTTATTCAAAATATTTAGGAAGTAGAAAATTCTGGTAAAAAGAATTAGTATTGCTCCCATTGAGGGATTATTAATATATATTTTAAAAATTATCACGTAGTAAAAATAAACTTTAAAGCTACATGAAACATAATTCAACCTTTCATTTTTTGGGAAGGATCAAGGGGCACTTTGGTATCTTACCATCATTTATGCACATCAGTGATTATTGTACAGTGCAGTGTGTATGTGTATTAATGTGGGGAGTGGGAGAGGAATGAATCTGTTTAAATGACTTTCTTAAATTTTGGATAAGTTGTAGTCTATTTTCTGACTTGATACTCTCACCTTATCCATGTATCGGCACTAATTTGAAGGTAGCACTGTGGAACACTTAAAAACATTTTATTGCAACAATCACTAATTTAGAGCATTTCTCAAACTTTCACCATCTGTATCTACTACTAAGGAAACATTCCACACCCCACTAAACCCATCAAAATAAAAATAAATTAAAAGCCTAGGAATACCATACTCTATGCTACTCACCACCCTGGACAGAGAAGGAACAGCAATAAGCATTTGCAGTTGCCTGAGGATAGCATTTTGGCAGAAGTAGTTGGTACCAAGAATAGTAGCCTATAAGACTGGGAGTAGATGGGTCCTAATAGGCAGGAAGTTAGGCACAGGAGGCTGCAAAGGGCTGGTGTGCACAACCTCCTAGCAACTTCTCCTTGGAGGGATGATTCACATTTTGAGAAACAATGATCAAGAGAAAATAAAGAATTTATATCATTTACATGGCATTTGCCATGGCAAAAATTGCAAAAGTAGGCTGACTTTGCAAAGCAGTCGCTACTTGGCCCTCTGTGAGAAATTATTTCTACTAAGAAAAAACAAAATAAATGAATGAATGAATGAATGAATGAATAAAAAAAAGATGTCATTGTTAAACAGTCACAAAGTTTCTGCTTGTAAAAAACAGGTGCAGACTTTACAAATATTCTAAAAAAAAATATTTAAAAACTAGAGTAAAAGGGGAAGGGGGAAGAAGCTAACAATTATAAATAGGTATGTAAACAAATACATATTGTTTTACTAGTAGAAAAAAAAAAGCCTGACCATTTTGAATACATTTTTTCTTGTTTAAAAAAAAGTTTTTGGAAAAAAAAACTGAACCCTAGATTGCACCTTTGTTTTAAAAATACTGACATGACAATGTGGAACTAGTTCATTTAACATTTGTTCAACAGTCATAAATTCTGCTCTTAGAAACAACTTTTTTTGCTATCTTAATAGTCACAAATGAAATATCATCTTGACCAATTAAAACTTAGAGCATCCCTCACTAAAACAATAAAAGCAAACATTTAAAAAATGCTAACAAGTAGCTTATGTTTTCTTACCCTCTGTGTGCTCTGTTGTAATCATATAAGAGAAGCAGGTCATTTTATCATGTGTTTATTTGTAACAACCCTTTACAACAAAGAGTGCTACAAAAACCTTAGCCATTCAGAATTTTCCAACTGTTTTGGACAGAAAACTTATTTTTAAGTCAAGGGTACAAACAAATCAAATCACTGTCCAACCAGGATTTCTTAAATTCCAAGTTCACTCTTGGATAGCACCAATAAATTCAGAGCTATGCTTTGTTATGTTCTCAAATCATTCTTGGTACTAATAAAGAAATCCCAAAGACAATGTTACGGTATACTAAGAAAACTTTGAGCAAATTATTTTAAAAGTATTCACAAAGAACTTTGTAAGTAAGATAAATTATACAAAGCAAATAATCTGTCCTCATGTTACAACACCACCTCCTCGTATTTGGCATATTTACATGAAAAATATATACTAGTTTAGCTCACTGAGGGGATAAAACACAAAGGTTTTTTTTCTTCTTCCAGGGGGGGAAAAAAAAAAGAAAATCTGAATTTCTGAGAGTAAACATGCAAACTGAACAGTTATCCAATCGGCTGCACTCGGTCAGTCCTCTGCCTTTGGCTGCTCTGCTCTCCCCTTCCTGAGCATCTTCAGCTCTTAAGCTAATAACTGATCCTCACAACAACGTTAGGATTCTTTGTCTCAACTACTGCAGGGCATTCTCCCAATGTCTTAGGCTCCAGCCTCCTGTCACAACCAATTAGGGAAAAAGAAGAAAAAGCTATATTTAGCCACTGAAAAACTTAACACAATGTTGATAAATATGATTACTTAAGACAAACACCTCTATATTGCTTAAAGTCAATGTAAAATGACGCAGTGAACTCTGAACTAGGCTACATCCATCTCCTTAATATTTGTGATTCCACCCGAATTTTTACACATAAATGATTTGTCTTTATTAACTAAGAGAACATTTAAAACAATGGATAATATGCTGCCTTTTTTTCCCTCCTGAAGCTCAACTGGAAAGGGAAAGTAGGTCAGAATGAATGGAACTGGATTTGGGGGTAGAGGACAAGGTCCTAAGAATGGGTGGAAAGTAAAAGGACTTCACAAGACAGAGATTGGGAGAAGGGAAAACAATTAAGGCACATCTCTGATTTCACCATTAGAGCTTTTAAGAAAAGTAGTATCTATCTGCCACTGGGGATCCTTAAAGAGGTCAAACCAACAAGAACTAATACGTTCTCAGAATAGGTCATTAAATACTGTTTATCAGTGTGGAGAAGTTCAAGAGACTGCCCTAGAGATAGTTCCTTTTCAGGTTACCTTAAGACAGGAAATAACTTGGGTAAAAAGTCCACGAAAGGAAGCCTCCATTCAAAACTAGGAAGCACTAAGGGAGGGGAAAGGACCAGGCATGATGAGGGCACCTTAAGGGAAAAATGGTCCAAGATTATCAGAGGAGTCTGTACATAGCTAGCTAACTGCAGTAGTGGTGGCTGAGTTAAAAAGCAACCACAGAAAACATGAGTTAAGTGAATACCTGACTACATTTATATTATTAAAATTACAAACTGTGATGGAAATCCATTAGGAAAATTTTAGCTATTTTAAGATAACAGTACTTTATTATTAAATAGGTTTTAATATAGAACAATTCTACTCCAATATAATTTCAGCAAGCCTATCACCAAAAATATTTTCTATTATAATGTGAATAATTGCAAATACTATAAAAAAGGCCTAATAGATTTATAAGCCCTTTTTGTTTACAAAGTTGACTATAGAAACAACAAAAAAATTATTAAAAATATTCTGAAAGTGCTCAACAGAAACATTTAATACATCAAATGAATACATCAACACATGACCTAATGAAAGCCACTTGCTTTTGCTAGTAAGTATTTAAAAAAATACAAATATTAAATCTAAAACTAACACCACACAAACAAAAAAAATTAATGGAAAAGAAAAATCTTCTGAGCATAAAGGCTTACTTTAAAAAAAGAGAGAACTGGGGTATAAGACCCTGAAAGCCAGGCTAAGTTACATTATTTTCTATTTCTTCAAACCTGGGCAAAGTTCTGTAGGCTTTTCACTTAATGAAGAATTTCCCAGTAAATAAGAAAAAAAAAAGGGGGGGGGGTGGGAAGGAGGGGGTTATTAAATTTTAAAAATAATGTGTTTTTAAAAACTATATTAAAAACTAGTTACCCCAGAACATATATATGTGTGTGTGTGTGTGTATAAAACTATTTCAACTTTTGGAAATATTTCTGAATTAGGAATTATCCTAATAGCCTGTTGCACAGTCAACTTTTGATTATATAAGAATAATCCTGTCACAGATTATTTGGGATCTTCTTTACCCCTTTGGATGCTTACTTTCAGATGGCTTCACTGCTCATCAGTACATGGGCAGAGTTGAAATAAAAAGTGCTGAAATTCAAGACAGAAATTACATCACTTGGTCGAAGCTCTGATCAAAGCTTTTTTGGTGGGATATTGGCCAAAGTGGAGGTTTTGGGATTACTGTTAATTTCAGTTATTTATTCTTGCATCTATTCCCCATTAGCTCAGATAATCAAGAGTTGGCTGTACTTTGCCACAGCATGTAAAAATAGCCTAAAAACTTACTTCACTAGGTTCTGTCTTTTGGATTCCAAATACAGGTGCTAGGAAAATACATACAAAATTGATTAATTCCAAGGTTAGTTAATTTGGAATTTAGAGTTTAACTTCCTATTTTCTTCCAGAAGATTTTCTTTCTATAATAATTCTATAGTAGTTACTCATTATTAGAACACATATTGACTTTCAATATTATTAATCTTATGTTTATAAGTAAGGCACATAGTTACAAAAATTTTACTAGTTACATTTTTTCCTCCAAGTAATGTTAAAAATCTCATATAAAAATCAGGTAAAAGTTTTAAGATTACTGGAACCAATTTTACCAGCCACATAAAATTTATCTATCTTTGAACATCAGTATTCATAAAATGCATACTTCCCATTAAATAACTCCTATTTCTAAAGCCTACCCAACATTCTAATTTTCTAATTAAACTTTTTAAAAGTAAAGTTTCATTTAATTCAGCTTCTTTCACAGCATGCAAATGACATGCATTTGAGCTGTAACTGGCATGGATTTAGAAGGCAGAAATCTGTGCTAGACTTGAAGGGTCCTTAAAGATTATCGCTCTGACCTGCAGGGATGAGGACCTAGAGAGGGCTCTGTGGGGACCACCACCTCCTCCATTTCTAGCAGCTACCTAATATGAAGGTGAGATCTGTTTGGGTTTGGTTTGAAAGACCATTTGATGTTCTAGTTTTGTTTTAATTCAACTATTTTCAGGAAAATTAAAAGATAATTGCTTTGCTTACGGTTTCACTGGGTTTTGGAGAGACGCTAAGAGAAATAAATCTTTGGTCTTGTTAGTGGCTCCATTAAGACCAAACAGAGGTTAGTCTGTGGTGCCATAATTTGGGATAACTCTTTCTGAGCTTGGTTTCAGTACTATTCTCTGATTCCCCAAGGGGAAGGGTAAACAGAAAGAGGTAGAATGAAGGTTCTGTAACCCAGCTCTGTCCTCACTTTCTCCAATAAGGATTCATTCATTTTTTTTCTCTTACTAGGCTGAAGAAAGCCACGTACCATCCAAATAGATTTTGGGCTTTTTTGGTAATTTAATTATGTAGTTAAAACCAGAAAACAAAATGCCAAAGGTATACCCTTCGTAGGGTTGCCTTTCAATAACAAAGAATTTGTAGGTGTCAAATAAGGGTGATGATCAATATTATTTAGTGAACTTTAAACTATCAATTCTTTTTCATATAGTCTTCAAACCAGGTTTTTTCCCCCTCATAAAAAGGAAGAAAGAAAACTATGATGGTTGCAACTGTACAGATTTATTTTAATGCTTTAGAATTATAAAAGTATAAATACATCATTTCATTTGATCAACAACTGTAATGTTGTTTTATTAACCAGCTTGTAGTCTTGAAAAAAAAATAAAAGTATACTTGCCTCTCAATTTCCTATGCATTATTTTGTATGAGTAAAACTCTTTTCCTTCTTTTTGGGGGTATTAAAAAATATAAAACCTTCAAATTGTTTAATTCATGACCTATCTTAGGCATGCTCAAAGACGATTTTTTGCTATATAATGCCTTTGAAAAATAGTCCATAAGTCCTCCAAAAATACTTGGGGCAAATAACCCCAAGAAAAGTATAGATGTGTAAAGTTCTTAGTTCTTTTAAGACTTCTCCTGCACTATATGAAGTAAGATTGGAAAATATTATTTATCTAACAAATTTTTGGTTGGTTGATTAAGAAATGGGTAGAAAAATTAAATATTTATTTTGGAAAGGATACTAAAATTTAAATGACTCTACAACGTGAAGTGATGAGTTCAAATATACAAATATTAGAATTGATTTTTATAAAGTCAAGGTTAGACTTTTAATAAAAGTTCAGTTATTATTTTACAAAGTATATTCATTGTGAGAAAGTCTTTAAATACTTCTCTAGTCGATGGCAATACTTTTTGTACATATCTAATAAAGACAATGGAATTTCAACTGCATGTTGATCAACAAACAGATTTCCACAAGAGACAACATGATAGAGTGAAGAGAGGGATGGATCTTGGAGTCAGAAGACTATGGGTCCTTGTTCTAATTCTGTCACTAACTACATAAGTGTAACTTTAGATAAATCACAACTATTCTGTTCTTTACTTCATTGTCTATCAAGTTGTATTACAGAATTCTCTGAAAGTTTGTTACTTGCAAAGTAGACTAAGAAAACAAAGAAAAACAATAATCCCATAAAACCACCCCCAGATTCAGTGGGACTTGGTGCCAAATCAGAGTCAATGAAAATTCACCAATTTGGAAACCCAGTGAATAAAAGTACATCATATCATTCAAACCATCCTTCTGAATAAAGACATACTTTCCTACCAATATAAGGAATATAAACTCTAATCTAGGCTGTGAAAGTAGATTTTTGTTTATTTCTTAGGGAAAAGAGATTCCCTAAACAAAGAGATGAAACCAAATCCAATTCAATGAGCTACTGTAATCCTTCTAACTTAAAACAGGAAGATTTTTTTTGTGTGGCTATATTCTATGGTTTATGAGGCATGCAAAAATATTAGTCTGCATTTTAACATCTTTTAAGGTTTCTCCAGATTATACACCTGTCACTTCAGTTCTCCACAGGGTAGTGGTTTATGTCAGTTGATACGTCATAGGAGATCTTAATCTATCTTCAGGATCTCCAGACACGTTAAAACTCTGATCTGCTTTTCAAGGCCTGGTAACATGAGGTAGAATCTGGAGGGCCATCTGCTATCACAGCATCAGGCTTAAAGAGACAGGTAGAACTAACAGAGTTCTCTCTACAACTAGGGAATGCAGCTTGTTCAATATGTGTAGTGCTCCCCAATATATGAAATCTTCTTCTTCTTTTTTTTTTTTAAAGCACAGGTCCTGAAAAAAGAGATCCCGAGCTTGCAACAAAATCAGAGGTATAAAGGGGATGGAACTACATGAGAACAGCAGGCACTCTGGAGAATGATATTTAGACTAGCCTGATGACATTTTACCAAATGAACCTGCCATCAGGCAGCTTGACTTTTATATATCCTGAAATCCCAAAGGTGAATGGAACTCACCAACGATTTACTAGCAGAGGCAATTCTCTGATACTTTAATATATCTATAAGGGCTCACAGACTACTGCTTCAAGGGCACAATTTATATGAGAACCATGCTAATCAGTATTCAGTCTGAGAACCAAGGCATTCACTTCCTACCTAACTGGGCAGAACAGAAACTGTTAAGCAAAAAGGCACTAAAATGAGGAAAATATGCCACATGAAGGTGATAATTACATAGACAGCCCTCTCCTCTAAACAGCAAAGGGAAAGAAAGGGGAAGGAACAAAGAAAGACATGAGGAAAAGGGAAGGATGTGCTTCATGTTTAGCAGTAGTAAAACATGAAGTGCTACTAGCTATCATGCACATTAATGGGCTGTGGTGAAGCAGACCAGTAGCTCCGAACAAAAATGAAAGATAAGCAGCATATATACACACTGAAAGTCTACCCAAAAAATGGATTGTGAAAGCACAGCGATGCCTCTACTAACAAAATCCCTCAGAACTAAGCTCCCAGAGTCAGCTGCTGAAAAAACAAAACAAGTCAAGCACAAGAGCTGATTGCCATTTGTAGCAAGATGACAAAAATACCCCAGAGGGCACAGCTTCTGTCTGTGTGGCTCAGCTGAAGGTTAACCAGGTTGATCCTGGGCAAAACTCTCCCTCTCCTGACCAGACTGGAGAGGCCCCACTCACAGGCCTGATCCTCTGACCAATCAGCAAGGGAGCTTTCACCAGCTTCATTCCCCATTTTAGCTGGGTTGCCCGTCTCAGGTGCTCTGGGGGCTGACTGTTCCCAGGGGTTCACTGCAGATACCTGCTCAGCTTAGCCAACAATGTCTGAGCTCAAGTCATAAACCAGCCGCACCATCCCTGTTAGCAGGGATTATAGCAATGTGCCACCATGCCCAGTCCCAAAAGGGTTAAGAGTAGAAGTGTTTCGTGGCAGCATTTCAGATTCCTGACACCCCATGCCCTTCCTTATGCTTGATTTACTTTCTCTACCCTTTCACAGTAGTAATCCAACCATTGACTAGAAGACTGTTTGTCAGTACCTTGAGGGCTAGAACTGTTTTGTATTTGTCCGTGTAGTTCCAGAATCTAGGACAGGGTGCACAAGCATATAATAAATGCTTGATAAACTAAACTCATCAAGCATCTGCATTTTAAACATTGTGTTTTGATCTCATTTACTTTCTGTTATGATCATCTTAATTTTAGACATTAGCAAACGATAGGCAGATGTTCTAGGCAAAAATCCAGATTCTCCTCCTCTCCCCACTATCTCACAAGGCCTAATTAGTCAGCCCTAAAGGTAAACTTAATCTTTTAAAATGTGATTTGGGGGTGGCATACCAGAACATTCTATGTCTACTCCTCACTTCCTAGGCTCTTCTAAGACTGAAAATATATCACTATTTCTATTCTCTCCTATCATAGCTAGAAACTTTGCCCTGCCTGGGTTCCCTTCTTGCTGACTCTGTTGTCTATCCTGTTCTCCTCCACTCTTTCTCTTCTGCTTCAATGACCCCCATATACATATCTTCTATTTCATAGCACATCTGACATTTTTACCATCTTATCTTAACTGCTTTAAAGTCAGACCATACACCTAATAGCACTTATATTATGAAATTTCTGATGAAAAAGTTATTAAAATTTAACCTTTTATGTTAGTGGTGGTATTACTGTGTAAATTTGACCAAAATGGAAACATAGTATTGCAGAGAACTTTGGTCTTGGAAACATTAAGACCTGGGTTTCACTGACACCTCAGACAATAACTGTGTGATCTTCAGTAAAACACGACACTTCTGCGAGCCTTTTTCCTGGTCTGTGTTGCTGCTGTTCAGTCATTTCAGTGGTGTCTGACTCTTCATGACGCCATTTGGGATTTTCGTGACAAAGAAACTTCTCCAGCTCATTATACAGATGAGGAAACCAAGGCAAACAGGGTTAAATGACTTGCTCAGGGTCACAAAGCTAAGAAGTATCTGATTTCTCACTCTAGGCCAGCATTCTATCCATTGCCTGTCCAAATCTGTAAATGGGGATAATAAACAACAACTACTTCAAAAAGCATAGAGGGTCAATGAAAAATTCTGTATTTAGTGCTTACTATACTACAAGCACAGTTTTTAAGTGTTGAGGATAAAGAAAGACAAACTCTGACCTCAAGGAGTTTACATTCTAATGAAGGTGACAATATATATAGATAACTATGTGTAGACAGAAGATCATGGGGGGGGGGGAAGTGGTGGTGGTGGTAGTAGTAGTCAGAAAGGGTCTCCTGAAGAGGGAAGGATGTGAGCTGAGTCTTGAAGGGAATGAAAGAAACTAAGAGGTAGAGGTAAAGATAAAGATCACTCCAGAGATGAAAGAAAGCTACAGAAAAGGCAAGGAGACAGGAAATGTATGGTCACATAAAGAGGAGCTGCAAGCTGGTGAATATGACTGGATTACAAAGAACAGTGACGGGGCAGTGAATGTCTAAGATATGAGAAGGCTGGAAATATAGGAAGGGCCAGGTTATGAAGAGTTTTAAATGCCAAATGGAGGGCTTAAAATTTGATCTCAATGGATCAAAACAGGCAGACATTAGAAAGCATTGAACAGTTGGAGAGAAGGTGCTGTAGTCAGTACTTTAGAAAGAGCCATTCCAGGCGGAGCCAAGATGGCGGAGTAGAAGCAGGACCTCCCCGCTGCTCTGGCTTCTACCTTCCCCAATCCATGTGAAAAAGGAGACTCTAAATAAACTTTGGCGCTGCAGAACCCACAAAATGACACAAAGAAGCTAACCTCCCACAGAGGACAGCCCTACAGGAATTGGTCAGCACAGTGCTCTGGGAGCCAAGTCCAGCCCCACCTGAGGCTTTAGCTCCAGGAGGCCAGAGGGACTCCAGATCAGCAGCAGCTATGGCTGTTTCCAGAACTATCAACACATAGATGAGAAAGACAAAGTGAGAGGTCACTGCAGTCTGGGCTTTGGGACCCAGTAAGTGGGAGTGTGTGGCTTTTGCCCCTGGGGAGAGAAGCTGCTGAGAGGCTGGCACAGCCAGCCAGCGCCACATGGCGGCTTGACCTCCGGGCCTGCAGAGTGTAGGGGAACCAAGCACCAGTCTGAGGGGTAATCGCTCTTGCTTTAACCTTTTTGGATTTGGATTGCAGTCTACGGTAGAGGTCCTGGGGTGTGTGTCCAGCTTGCCAGAGCGTGTGGAGACCTCAGAGAGGGCACCCATCTAATACCTCTGGCAGCTGAGAAAACCCCAGTGTTTGGGACGAAAGCTCTCCTGTCTGGTGGCAGGGTCCTACTGTGGCAAAAAGCCCAGGGGTCAAGTGACTGAGGGGCGACATGACCAGGCAAAGGAAACAAAGCAGACAGAAGATTCCAACATTAGACTCCTATTTTGGGGACAAAAAGGAGCAAAGCATAGAACAGGTGGAAGACAGTGAAGTCAGAACTCCTGCACCAAAAGCTTCAAAGGAAAATAAAAGCTGGTTACAGGCCATAGAAGACCTTAAGAAGCAGATAAGAGAAGTGGAGGAAAAATTGGGAAGACAAATGAGAACGATGCAAGAAAATTATGAAATGAGAGTCAACAGCCTGACTGAGGAAAATAACACCTTAAAAAACAGACTAACTCAAATGGCAAAAGAGGCTCAAAAAAGGCAATGAGGAGAAGAATGCCTTAAAAAGCTGAATTTGCCAGATGGAAAAAGAATCTCAAAAAAAGAGGAGAATCATTGCTTCAGAGTTAGGTTGGAGCAAATGGAAGCTACTAATTTTATGAGAAATCAAGATACTGTTAAACAGATCCAAAAAAATGAAAGAATAGAAGGCAATGTGAAATATCTCATGGGAAAAACCACTGACCTGGAAAATAGATCCAGGAGAGATAATTTAAAAATTATTGGACTACCTGAAAGCCATGATCAAAGTAAGAACCTAGAAATCATCCTCCAGGAAGTTCTCAAAGAAAACTGCCCTGATGTTTTAGAACCAGAGGGCAAAATAGAGGTTGAAAGAATCCACTGATCACCTCCTGAAAAAGAGCCCCAAAAGAAAACTCCTAGGAATATATAGCCAGGTTCCGGAATTCCCATATTAAGGAGAAAATATTACAAGCAGCCAGGAAGAAACAATTTGAATATTGTAGAAACACTATCAGGATAACCTAGGATCTGGCAGCTTCTACACTGAGGGATAGAAGGGCTTGGAATATGATATTCCAGAAGTCAAAGGAGCTGGGATGAAAACCAAGAGTCACCTACCCAGCAAAACCGAGTATCATGTTTCAGGGCAAAATATGGTCATTCAGTGAAATGGAGGACTTTCAAGCATTCTTGCTGAAAATTTCAACCCAGAGTTGAATAGAAAATCTGACATTCAGATGATACATGAAGCATGAGAAGCATGAGAAGGTAAACAGGGAAAGGAAATCATAAGGAACTTATCAAAGTTGAACTACTAACATTCCTACATGGAAAAACAACAATTGTAACTTATGAAACTTTTCTCAGTAGTTGAAGGGAACCGAAATACATAGATGTCTATATATGAGGGTATATGGGCATATGAATACATATGTGAATGTGTGTGTATATATGCTTACAGGTATACATAGATAGAGGGCACAGGACCAATTTAACAGGAAGGGATGATACTTAAAAGGTGAAATTAAGAGGTGAGAGAGGAATATAATGAGAGGAGATGGGGAGAGACAGATTGGGGTAAACTATCTCATACAGAAGAGGCAAGTAAAATGGTTACAATGGAGGGGAAGAATAGGAAGGCAAAAGGGAATGGGTCAACCTTATTCCCATTGAATTTGGCTTGAAGAGGGAATGAAATACACACTAAATAGGGTATCTCACCCTCCAGGAGAGTAGGGGGGGAAGGGGATGAGAGGGGGGATGATGGAGGGGAGGGAGGGGGGGGGGGGGGGGAGGGAAGTTGGAAGCATCCACTTTTGAAAAGGGATGGGATCAAAGTAGAGAATAGAACAAGTAGGAGGTGGGATAGGAGGGAGGGAAATATAGTCAGTCTTTTACAATATATCTACTATGGTAATGTTTTGCATTAGCCACACATGTACAACCTATACTAAACTGCTTATCTTCCCAGTAAGGGTGGGTGACAAGGGAGGAAGGAAATGAATCTGGAATTCAAAGTTTTAAAATCAAATATTCAAATATATATGTATATGTATGTATATATGTGTGTGTATATATATATATACACACACATACACACTATTACTAATACTATTTTACATGTAATTGGGAAACAAGATATACAGGCACTGGGACACAGAGGTCCACTGGAAAAGTTGAAAGGGGTATGGGAGAAAATATGGGAGAGAGCAGATTGGAGGAGGGGATATCCTGTGGGACTGCTATTTTGGGGCCGTGGGTTGGGGAAAAACGGGGAGAAAATTTGTTATTCAAAATCTGGCAGAAATGAATGATGTAAATCAGAAGTTAATAAAACATTTGAAAAAAAATAATTAAAAAAACAAAAGAAAGAGTCAGGTGGATGGACTGTGGTGGTGTCAGACTTGGGCTCTGTAGGAGAGATGTGAAAGCAGAAACAACAAGGCTGGGCAATGGATCAGAGGACTATGCAGGGAATTAGAGTTAAGGAGTCAAGGACACCTGATGTGTGCCTAGAGCCATAAACAATAACAGGGAAAGTAGAAAAGTCCATTTGCAAAACCTTAAAGTGCTATGTAAAAGGGAGATATTGTTATTATTAAAATCAAACTAATGTTACTTCCAGTATTGTTGAGGGAAGTAAAATATCTTGGTCTCAACAACAATATTCCTTGTTTATGTGTGCTTTAATGGAATGGTTCTCAGTTTTCCCAGGCAAAACAAAGTAACCTACAAATTAAAGTTAATTATTCCAGTTAATCTATTATTAAGATTTTCTATTACAAACTACTTACAAAAGAACAGAAGTATTATCTAATTATGGTTATTTATTAACATGCAATTACCCAAAATGAACACTAGGCAGTGCCATAAGCCTAAGGAAACAAACAAATTTAATAGGCATACATTTTCCTTCTCAAACAACAGTCAGAAGAGTCTCTTATGCTCTATGGCATCAACATAATCGATATTTAAATTATAGTGAATTCATGTTACATGAACCACTCAAAGCAGTATCTTGAAGAAGTCAAATTCTTTATATGCCATAAAAATGCTTAATGCAAAAAAGTTTATAAAAAGCTTTTTTTTTAATCTATAAAAATCTTATTTAAGACATTCCCCTGGGTTGATTGGCAAGAAATGAGATCACTCTGTTTTCTTCTTAACAGTACCAATAACTGGCTTCAGAATAAGAGCTATATTCATCAGTCATCAGGGATTTTTTTGGTTGTATAATTTATTAGGACCTGTCTTTAGGTTAGTTGGAAAAGAAAAAAACATTTTTAAATGTAATAAATTTAGGCTGGTAATAATGTTTATGCTTTTTTTCTTTTTAGAAAGAGGGGAAGGAAGGAAGGAAGGAAGGAAGGAAGGAAGGGAGGAAGGAAGGAAGGAAGGAAGGAAGGAAGGAAGGAAGGGAGGGAGGGAGGGAGGGAGGGAGGGAGGGAGGGGAGGTGAGAGTGTTAAATTACTAAAAATATTAGCAACTTTCCTCTTACATGTGTTCTGCATAGCCTGGTTACATCTTTTTAGAATAGTGTTCTCTTACTCTTCAGTTCAGAGAATTGGTGGATTATGATAGAGATGGAAAAGCAGTTAAAAGGTGAGTGGTGATCTCAGAAGGCAATTAGGTTACAAATAAATATTCTTCTACTTACACAAAGGTTTTTGTCTTGGCACAAGCCAAGAGAAACACTAATTGTTACTGAGAGAAATATAAACTTTCCCTTAAGAGTTTTCAGTATCACAGACCTCCCAAACTAACCTTCACAATGTCACCTGGGGGGGGGGGGGAGTGGGGTTAAAAAAATCTAGTTTAACATAGTCTAGAAGAGAGCAAAAGCACCTGTCCTCAGTATTCCAGCTGCTCATCACAATTTGTGTATTATAATAAATACTTCCTTTAGTGATACCAAATCCTTGAATGAGAAACTAAATCCCTGCCTTTGCCCAAGCCAGAATGGAATCTTTTCTTGCTTCTGCCTCTGAAAGACTTCTTACTTTTCTCCAAAGCTCAGGTCCAGGGCCACTGCATATAGAAGGGCCTTCCTGATTCTTCTAGTAGTTAGTGTCACCTTCCCCTAAATGGCTTTTTATTTATTTTATAAATATTTTTATGTGAGCATATTGTTTCCCCACAGACTGTAACCTTCCTGTGAAACCATGTCAGGAATAGGTGAATACAAGCCAACAATGGCTAGCTGACTGAAATCAGCCCACTGGAACTAGAGATTCAAAGACACTGAATATAAAAGGATGAGCCACTTCAACCAAGGACCACTAGCACTTTGTCACAATTCAGAACCATTAGACTAAGCTCCAGACCTGGCTCTGTTATAAAACTTCAAAGTTTTCTTATATTATTATTTGTGTGTGTGAGTGCATTTGTGAATATGTATATTGTGCATGTATGTGTGTGTGTGAGTGCATGTGTATGGATGCATGTATGTATGGCAATACAAATAAAAGTTCTCAGTGCTCATTTTTGTTCTTGCAACTGGCATCAGCTATCTGACTCTGCTAGAGACAAAATAACTCTTCTACACACTCTTTGGATATCTAAGCCCTGTTTTTAAATCTAGCTCCTGACAGTCTGTTCTACTAAATGAAGTTTCCAAAGACATTTTAGTTAACACAATAATATAAGAAAAAGTCATTCTATGACAGAAAAATGTAACATATGAAAGAGTATTAGTCACACAACACCTGGTACAGTTTGAAGAAGGGCTTTCACTTATGCCTGTATCTTTCAGAAATGTCTATAAGTAGATCTTTTAAAATTATAAATCACTTGCATTTTGTACTCAGTGCTTTAAAATTCACCTAGATTACCTTCCTCAGATACCTGACTTTGTGATACAACATCCTCTAAATTTTACATTATTCATGCTGCTTAAACTGGTTCCATAACCACAGATAAATGTGAAAGTGGAATGGGCTGTGTTTTGGTGGACATTAACAGAAAAGGCCAGATCCAAATATATATGATTTCTTTCAAGTAAAAATCCAATAGTCTACCTATTTTTGTACCCTCATTCACATAATGGCTCCAGCAACTGTACCATGCAAGGGAATTTTGATGGCTAACTTCAAGTTTTTACAGTAACAGTGGAGAAGAAGCTTTTATAGTTAGTTCAATATAACATTCTAAGGGTTCGAATAAAAAGGGTCTAAACTTGCTTGGAAAACTGGCATAAAATGTCAAAGGGGATTCTTACATATCTATTAGCCTAAAAGGAGGCCTCTTGCCAATGTATAGGGTTAGACAATAAAATATTATTTTAAAAATATGCTAACAGTTAAAAAAAAATTTCAGATTTTTCTATTGCCACTAAATATACAATTACAAATATGCTGAGGAGCTTAATATACAATTTTAGAATGGTCTTCTGTATATAACAACTGTTTTGAATTGTGGAAAAAATAAGCTTCTGCCTAAATTATCTACCTACATCTGTATGTAATAAATGTTCCAACTGATACCTAGTACCTAGTGCTGCACAGTAAACCAAAAGTATCTTTCCTTTCTAGTGTTTTATTTTAAACTGAAGTAACCAATCCATAAAGAACACAGCATCTGATATCACAGAATTAATTTGGCTTAGGGGTATGAAAGACTTTTGGCATATAGATGATAAACCAAGGGTGACCTACCTGAATGGGTCCTACTGACATCAGCAGGTTTTTCAGTTGGACATCAGTAGTTGATGAAGAAAGCCCTTCAACTGACACAATGCAGGGCTGAGGTTTGCACTCCACCACGCGCAGGTTCTGTTTATTTGGCATCAAGCGTCCCCGGCCCATCTGGCCTGCTACTCCTCTGCCTCTCCCATGCATAATGACCTGCCAACAACAAAAAGTAAGAGTGCTGTGATTTACTAAGTTTGAGCTTTGGTTATTTTCACAGATAGCAAGATATGAAAACTAAGCAATTAACTCAGAATCAACTGAAATATACAGCAGCTGACAAAGGCAAGTGAGCTATTCCTCTCTGGCAGCTTCCTGTCTACTGTCAGCTACTTTTCCAGAATGTTTCACCAGTGAATCATCAGAGTGCAGCATTTTGGAACTGGAAGGAGTGTAAGACATCAGCTCTAGTGCAACTTTCTTGTTTTGTGGAGGAAGAAATTAAGGCCCAGAGTCACAAAAGCGTTAAAACCCCTGGATCCCCCAACTACTAGGGCTCTCTCCAATGTAACATATTGTTGCCTAAGACACATCAAACTAATGGCTAGGTTTTATATTTGAGAGACAGGCCAGTTGACATAAAAAGCAATGGTTTAAGTATCAGAAGTCTCATCTAAAACTCCTAGGTAATAAGCAAGTCATGAAACCTCTGTAAATATCAGTGCTCTCATCTGAAAATTGGGGACAGTGATGATGATGATGATGATGATGATGGTGATGGCACTTGTACTGTCACACAGGGCTACTGCCCGGAAGCACAATCTAATTTTTAAGCATTATATATAAATATGAGCTAATATAAGCTGCTGAAATGATCTCTGATATGTTCACATGGGAAATCAGATTATTTGGTGCTAAAAGCCTATAAAAGTGTGTATGAACCATAAAGGTAAACCAAACTGCATCAAGATCTGTCTAACCCATTTTGTACATTTTTAATTGCCATGTTGAAAACTGGATTGGGAAGGAGTCCTCGGAATCTCAAACTGATAGGGGAGCAGATGGTATTTCTAAGCTTTTGGAAGGGAATTCAGTAAACAGGGTTCCCCCTAAACCCCTATGATTAGGATTTCTTAACTAAGGATAACTTTTTAGATACAGTTCCAGTTGCCTTTTCCACTAGAAAAAGGATCATGAAATTTCAGTAAAGAGGACTAAAATTTATTTAGTAACAGCCTAGTAAGAAAAACTGAGAAGCATGAAAAAGAAAGTCTGGGAAAAATTTTAAATTGAACTCTGTGACCTATGTTAGTTCCAATGAGAAGTATTATACAAAAACACAATATTCCTTGAAATTCTAATGAAATTATTTCTTTCAAATTATGATTAAGGGGTAATAAGGGGATTTCAAAAGAAGCCAGAACTGTAGGTAAACAAAGGTGGCAAACAAAACTTAATGAAAATCAAATAATCATATTTTAATATGGAAAATACTGGCTTCATTCAACAGTTATTAGCTATATAAAACTGACTGTAAGATTAGCTGTGAAAAACACAAAAAATTTAATATCCTCATTGCAATATTAATCAATAACAGACCTGTAATTTTCAAAAATCTGAGGAAAATGGCTAACTATTCAAGAAACAGCTGATTGCCAAAAACAAAGTTCTAAAGCCAATTTAAGCTTTATGATATTTATCACTTCCCTAAACAAAATCTCAAACACCTACTAGCTATGTGACCCTGTGCAAATCACTTCACCTGTCTGCCTCAGTTTCTTCCACTGTAAAATAAGGATAATAATAGTACCTACTATGTGCTTCCCAGAATTGCTGTAAGGATGAGATGAAATATTTGTAAAGTGCTTTGTAAACTATATAAATGTTATCATTATTGATAATAACAACATCCATAAAGATAAAAGAAATTCAGAAAGTTCTTATCTTAAAGTAGCACCCTTGTCTTGAGGTTTACAAGTAATAGGTGATTTCTTTAATCTAATGTATTTTGAAAACATATAGATCCCATACCTCTTTGTATCTTAAATGCCTAGCCAAAGGAGTTGCTCAATAAATTGTTGTTACTGATGTTGCTTAAAAAAAAAAGTCAAGAGATGCTTCTAATAAAAAATTATTCAATTCATTCTCATCTTTCCAAATCTATTTCTGGGCCTACTCTCCCTCGGTCATTAGGTTCATGATGATTCCAATTACATTTCACAGTAAAGTTAGTATCAGAGTTGACAAGCAGTAATGAACCCAAAAGGGAAGTCTTTGTAAAATTGCCTGAGCCCTCTCCCAAAGTACTTGATATGTTCTATAAAGACCAACTTTCAAATATTCTGAAAAGTTTCTATAAATCACAGGTACAAGTGAGAGGAAATAAACTGCTGGAAATTTTAATTTAATATTAAAACACAACAATTAACACCTAATATAGGTTTAGATGTACAATTTCCCTATAATTATAATTGATATTTTAGAACACTTTAAGTTTTGCTAAGTATATAATTGTTGTATGTGTGTATATATATGCACATATATTTACATACTTAATATATGTATAATCTCAACAATACTGTGATGTAGGTATTATGGGCATTGTAATTTCCATTTTATAGATGAGGAAAGGAAAGCGTGGAGAGGTTAAATAATTTGCCCATGGTAAGGCAGCTAATAAAGCATCAGAGGCAGCATTCAAACTCAGGTTTTCCTTGATTCAAATGCTAGTATTTTATCCGCTGTGTCACACTGTGTATTCTTTCCAGTGATGGATTTTTTAAAAATAAGATCCAAAAGCTTTTTCAATACAGAAATTCCAAATGAAAGAATAGAAGAAAAAATTGGACTACAAAAAACTTCATCTATGACTGAGTACTCCTTAAAGTCATTTAATCCTTTTGTACTCTAGATTCTCTTCAGGAAAAAACAATGGAATAATTCTATTTGTTCCTATTTCACAAGATGCTAATGAGATGGACTGAACCTGAACTCCTTAGAAGACATCCATCATACAAAACCCAAGTGTTTTCAACGTTAATGTTATTAATATCACAGACCCTCAACCAGAGGATCAAGATCTGTCATTAGAGAAACCTGAGAGTTGGATGGGATATCACCCAGTCTAAATCATAAACAAAAGAAGAAATCCCCACTATCACACTGCCAAATGTTAATAGTAGCCCTCAAGTCTTCATCTGAAAGATGAGAAAGTCTGGTACAGATATCAGATTCCTTCATTTGTCCCTCCTCACTTGCTCTTCCAAAATGCTTTTCCTTGTGCTGAACCATTTCCTTTTCTGGATCTGATCAGGAACTTTATTTCGTGAGTCCTACTTCCGATGATCTCAAACTTTAAGGAACTAAAAGTAACTCTTCAAAGAAAGACAGGAGACCTCAGCAAATATCCCATAATGTGAAAAATGAGCTCTTTTATTTAGAGGAGGCATCAAGTTGCCAACAATGCTAACTACTTCACTTAGGACACAATGCACTTAGATAATCCTTGTTTAAAAATCAACAAATCAACTATTAGGCAAAAAGCAAGAAAAATACCACTACTTCACCCTATCAAACATCAACATCCCCAAATCTGGGGGGAATAACACCTGAATTAGGGATTATGACTCTCCTTGAGCTCATTTGTAAAAGTACATAACTAGGGGTGGCTAGGTGGTGCAGTGAGTAAAGCACTGGCCCCAGAGTCAGGAGGCCCCGAGTTCGGTTCTGGCCTCAGACACTTAACACACACACACACACACACACACACACACACACACACACAACTAGCCGTGTAACCTTGGGCAAGTTACTTAACCCCAATTGCCCTCCAAAAGGCAAAAAAAAAAAAAAAAGTACATAAAACTATATTAAGGGCACCATAAAGGTACATGCAGTCGAATATTTCTTTAATTCTAAGGAAATGCCAATGGTTCTACACAAAGGATTCAGGTTTTCATGATCTAGCCAATAAAAGAAAATCTCAGCCTGTTTCTATATCTACATTTGACAACTTAGTAACAGGAACTTTAGAATTACAGAATTTTCAGAGTTTTAAAGGGGCTCTAAAGCAGTGATCATTTATAACAATTTCCAAGCTGAGGTGTAGGGAGGGAAAATCAGCATCTGCTGATGCCTAGTGCAGCCATGAAGTATTCTGACCACTACGACACAATGATACATTTATTTAACTTAAGCAAAGAAGAATGGCTTTGACTCTGCCAAAGGAAGAGAACACAACTTCATGCCACAGATTGTTTAGGAACAGCTCATAATCCTTAGTGGAAGAAACCACCAACTGAAGTTAGGTCAATTTACAAAAGAATGAATCTCAGCTGTGGAAACTCTCAGGTGACAAGGGAGAGGTTAAGTACAAAGAGTTCTTAACAGAGTGTTGAAGGCTCAAGTCAATGCTTTTTAGTCACCATGAGCATCTTTAAGAATCAGGTTGTACAAAAAGCTTGAATTTTAAATTGAAAGTCTAAAAGCTGGGTTGTCTCATCAGGAAAATGTTGAAGAAAATTTATCTGTAGTCATTTTTAGGATCAAGGAATCATAGATTTAGATCTGGAAATGACCTAAGACACCATCAAGTCTAATCCCTTGAGGAAACTGATGCTGAGAGAGGTTGCATGACTTTCCCAGAGTCAAAAAGCAAGTTGCTAAAGAAGGATATGAATTTATGCTCTGATTCCACTGGACACCCCAGCTAGTGAAATGCATCATGATACGGATAGTGGAAATAACACTGGTCTTGAAGAAGCATAAGAAACCTAAGTTTGAAACATCCTTCTGACATTTAATAGCCGTGTGATCATGGCATGTGACAAACTCAGAATAAAACACCTGTAGTAGCTATCAACCAATTAACAAACATTTATTAAATACCTACAATATACTTAGTACTATGTTAGGTACTGAGGATACAAACAAAATAAGAGGCTTATGTTCTCCTGGGGGGAAAGAACAACTGTTCATGAAGCAATACATTTAGGGTGTGGCTTACTAGGGGAATAAGAAGTGTCTTGATTTGGGTAGCAGTACTTAAGTTGGGTCTCCACACAAGGCAAGGGTCTGAAGAAACAGAGGTAAGAAAGAACGGCATTCCCAACAGGGGAGACAGCCTTTCCAAAGACATAGAGGAAGGAAATAAAAGGCAGTGTGTTTTATGGGGAAGAACACGTAGGCCTGGTGGAGTACAATGTTGTATATGTGAAGAATTGTGTAGTAATCAATCAGCCTGGAGTGGAGCCTCCCAAAGAGAAATCTGTATTTTATGCTAAGTGTAATGGATAAGTATCAGCTTTTTAAAATGGAGAACGATATGGATGGAGGTATACATCAGAAATGCCAATTTGGCAGCTATGTAGAAGATGAGCCAGAGACGGGGGAGACCCAGTCCTGTGCTCAGGCTGGGCCTGTGACTCAGCTTTCTTCCTGATGTGGAGGACAGCAGCAGCTTCTCAGAGTCCTGCCATCATTCAGAGACCTAAATAACCTGAGAAAAAGACACTGCTACCAGAATTGCCTATGTCCTTGATCTTAGTTAGCCTGGAACCTGACACCCCCAATTGGGTGGCTGAGAGAAGAAGACCCTAGATATCCTGGCCACTCTGAGGCTTTTGGTTTAGACACTTGGGAATGGCCTCAGAAACTGCCTCCTTCAATCTCACTGACTTCCATCACCTTTCCAGAGTCCTGCAGAGGGAAGGAGCTCCCTTCGGCTGCTTCCTGAACTTCTCTCATAGACCTGCCTACTTGTAGACACCAACACTGCGTAGCAGATGAGGCAGACCTGAGCACAAGCAGATTCCAATCCTGCGCTCCTGAAGAGACTGACCCCACTAAGCAGCTTAAAGCTTCACCTACCCTGACCCACCGCACCCCACCTACACACTACAAAGGATCTTAATCCCACTGATTAACTGGATAATAAAAAAATATATTACTTATTATTATTATATTATTCTTAGTCACTGTTCTAAATCTTCACCGATAAATCAGTATACCTCCCATGTGCCCATGAATTTTGTAATCAATTTTTAATAAAACTGTTTATTCAAATAATTCTCCCAAAAGTATTCCCACACACACACCCATAAGCAAAACTGTAGGGAGATCAAACTACTTTATAAGGTTGTGGGGATCAAATGAGATAATGTATGTAAAGCACTTTGCAAACCTTAACACAATGCATCAAACTCAGCTACTGGTATTTTATTGTTTTCAGAAATGAGACAAGAGAAATCACTGAAGTTAACTAATAGGTAATAGGTATTTCCGAATTCCTGAAAGGCTAGTAAAAAAAAATTCTAGTGTTTATTAAATACATTCTTTACCTCTCTGAAAGGGCCAACTGATTCTAAAGAAAAAATGTTACCTTCTTTGTTGGGTGAATTCCTTGGATGTTTTTAACTCCTGGAGGAACAGTTGAGTGTATGTGAGCTGCCACTGGAGATTGCTGCTGTTGATGAAGTGTTGTTCCCTTTGTCAGTGTAACTTTCCGAACAGGATGCTGTCTTAGCTCTGGAGACTGAGGAAGTCGTTGGGGCTGACCCTCTGGGTGAAAAAAGCCAACATTCTCTCCCCCCTGCTGAAATCAACAAGGTATCATGCTGTTCAGTATCTATTCAATCAAATATCAACTTCTGAGAAAACTACTTGGGAGTATAATTTTGCTGATATCTAACTTAAAATTAAAACAATTTACCAAAACAAATCTGACACTTCAATGTGTGCATAACGGGAGGGACAGAAAATTTCCTGCCTAGTTTTAAATTATAACTAGCAATTCAACATCTGATGTAGACACATTCATGATACTTTTATCTTTATATTGTTTTGTCTACTAAATTTTGGGGAGGTCTGATTAAAAAACCTCCACTTTACATCACTGAAGATCTACTGTAGTTTAAAGAAATAACTCAGGTTCAACACAGGGACTATCTCACCCATCATTTCCTAAAAGTGCACTGTTTTCACTGTTTGTTAAAACCTGGCAGTTTACATAAATGACTTTGCATTTTTACTTCTTACTCAAACCAGACTACTATGCCATAAATATTCTCAACTCATTTCATTGTTTTTTTTTTTTAATTGGATTATAACTATCTAAACTTGGGTGGCACAGTAAATAGATTAAGGAAGACCTGAGTTCAAATCAGGCCTCAAACACTTGCTAGTTCTGTGACCCTGGGTAAGTTAATCATTTAACTTTTGTCTATCTCAGTTTCCTCATCTGTAAAATAAGGCTAACAATAGCATTTACTCCCAAGGATTGTTGTGAGGATAAAATGAAATAATATTTTTAAAGCACTGTATAAACCTTAAAGTACTAAATGCTAGCTATTATCAGACCTACTAAACTAGCATGAAACACATGCTCAAATCTTAGAAGTTTGTTGTGTTTTTTTCTTTTCAGGTAGATATGATGAAACTGTGAAGCAGCTAGGTGGTTCACTGGACAGAGGACTGGGTTTGGAGTCCATAGACCTGAGTTCAAATCCTGCCTCTGACACTGACTAGCTGTGTGGCCCTTGGCAAATCACTTAACCTGGTTTGCCTTAATCCACTGGAGAAGGAAATGGCAAATCACTCTAGGATCTTTGCCAAGAAAATACCACAGAAAGTACTGGCATTCTGTGGTCCACGGGGTCACCAAGACTCAGCTATGACTGAACAAAATAATGTAAATTACATGATCTTGCACTTTATTTTACTGAACAATTTTCTTACAAGTGGAAGATGGACCTAGTAGTGATGATGGTCAATAACTCTGTTACGGTGTTATGAGAGCTGATTACCACCATCACCTCCATTTCTGGGATGTGCTTATTAATAAATGTAACTAACCTCACTCCACCAGCTTTCCCTTATTCCTCATATGGCTCTCACGTACCGAAGCTGTACAAGAACTGCCTGGCAAGCAGCATGAGAAAGTAACTTTAGACCCTTGCCTGTAACTTGCCCACAGTGCCAAGAACTCCAAAACAGCAGAGCAATAGAAAGCTACGCAAGAGAACAAGAAGAGAGTCTGTGGGAAAGGCTGATGTCAAGGTAAACACTGTGAAGGCCTGGCTGAAGAGTGGGGGTCTTGTCTGCAGTAGGTGCTTAATAAATGCTCTAAATGATAGAACATAAACAGCTAAGGAGCAGGAACTGTTTTTTTTTTTGTCTTGTGCTAAGGCCCTAGTGCCTAGGCCAGGAAGTTTTGATTGCTACATAAATATGAACACCCAAAATGAGTATATTTAAAAACTTCCAGATGAAATACCAGGCAATCACTTTCAGTTCTGACTAATAATGTATGGGATTAAAAAAAAAAAACCCAATAACCAAGTAAAGGATGAATGAAAATAGAGGATCTTCAAGACTACTGAACAACAGAAAGCAAGCCTTCAAAATGTGAAAAACTACAGCTTACATGCAAAATCCAATCAATTTATATATGCCAGCACCCTGTGAGTACTTCAATGATACAAGATACAAGATTCTATGTACCTAAGCATAATCTGATGATTGTTCCCTGGCATCCCCACCCCCTATTAACTTGGGTGATATAAACTTAGAAATGAAAACTCCTAATACTGAAAAGTCCAAGCTTAATTTCATCTACTTTATGACTTCAATAATCATTTAAGGCTATTCTACAGAACACAGAAGAGTTATATAGACGATATATTACAAAAAGGAGAATATGAGTAAAAAACTTTAAAAGTAGGTAATTTCAGGTACTGCTAAACATTTTACAGTGGTAATTCTTGATACTAAATACACAAATGATGTAATTTGTGGATTATCCATGGTTGGGTTTTCAACTATAGGCCAGTTTCCTATAAATGCCCAGTTAGTCCTAGTTTGCTAACCCAAGGTCATGAACCTACACCATAATTATTCTGGTGACATTAGATGTATGTAGTCCAAAAGGAACTTAAAGATGACGACCATCTCTCTTTCCAAAACACAGACCTCTACAGGGCACAGTGCAGCTCTGAAGACAAAAGCAGCAGGGCCTATCACCTGTGGGTGGTATTTTCTGGGTAGGACTTGGACTACCCAGAAACACAGATGCAGGTAACAGGAGGCCTACACTACCTTGGCTAAAGAAAACACTATCAGGCAAAATCACTGTTCTCTCCTTCCTTGACAGTGACATAAGAAAACATTTCTGGAGAGAGCAACATCAACACTAAAGTTATTTTATTATATATATTATATTGTTTTATATTAATATATATTATATTGTTTTATTATTTATTATATTATATATATATTGTATTGTTTTTGTTGTTCAGTTGTGTCTGACTCTTCTTGACCCCATATGGGATTTTCTTGGCAAAGATATTGGAGTGGCTTGTCATTTCCTTTTCCAGCTCATTTTGCAGAAGAGGAAATTGAGGTTAACAGGGTTGAGTGACTTGCCCACAGTCACACAGCCAGTGTGAGGTCACATTGGAACTCAGGTCTTCCTGACTCTAGGCCTGGCTTCTCTATCCACTGCGCCCCCTAGTGGCCTGAACTGCACATTATTTCCCCTTTATGAACTCTCCATCCTAGTCAAACTGGTCTACTTGATGTTCCCTGTATATAACATTCCATATGACACCTCCCTGTCCGTGGACAGGCTACTCCACCCTAGGCTTGGAATTCTCTCCTTCCTCGTGTCTACCTTGTAGCACTCCAGGCTGCGTACAAGACTCCGCTGTTAGTTTTTCCCCAGATATATTGTGCTTACTCTATCTGTGCACTATTATTTATTCCCAGTAGGAGACAAGCTCCTTGATGCTAGAGACAATTTCTCTCTTTTTTTTGGTCTTTGAACTTATAAAGCCTGTTGTTACATAGTAGGTACTTAATAAATGCTGGCTGAATTGAACCAAGTAAATTTATATATTTATTATTATATAGAATAATAGCAATATTATAAATAATATAGCAATACAGCCAGGCCACCTGAATTCCACTGACAAACTTGATACAAACTACTTTAATTAGCTTATCTATAATTTGTTCAACAAATGTGGAATGAGAAAATTTTAACTGGCTGTTTAGCTACTGCTTCCTCACCTAAAAGGTCAGGATTACTGGTAACAATCAAGGTATTGGAAATCAATTTAAATTGGACCAGTTTAGTAGTAGTAGTGGTGGTGGTGTTAGTGCTGGTGGCAGTGGCGGTGGTGGTAGTGATGGTGGCAGTAGTGGTAGTGGTGGCAGTGGTAGTGGCATCAGCAGAACAGTAATAACAGTGACAACATGGGAATATAGCACTTACTATGTGCCAAACACTGTGCAAAAGCACTTTATAAATGTTATCTCACTGAATCCTCACAATAACCCTGGGAGGTAGATGCTATTATCAGCCCCATCTTACAGATGAGGAAATGAAGGCAAAGAGAAATTAAAGGATTTGTCCAGGGTCACAAAAGTAGTAAGCGTTTGAGGTCTGATTTGATCTGACAACCAAGTGACTAGACTTTTAAAAAAAAGAATGTGCTACGGAGGGAGGACAAAAAAGGGTTTATAGGCCCCTCCCCCCTCCCCACACAGATTATTGAGATGCAGAAAGTTTCTATCTTTAAACTGGATAACTAATTTTGACTTGTTATCAAAGTCTTCTATTTTGCAAATCTGATCCTGGATAGCCATTATTCGATTCAATCCTAATAATAAACTTCCCAATATTCAATGAATTATGTTAAATTCTACTAATATCAAGAGTACTACTGTCATATACATCAGCCATACAATTCATGATGAACTTTCGTTAAGAGGTGTGGTGTCTTCATACAGGACTAGGTAAAATGAACAAAAACAAAACTGTAGCTTGAAGATACTCTGTGGTTGCAATCACGAACAAGTATTTACTACACTTTGATTATATGACTAGTATTGTAGAACTAAAAAGGCTAAATTTTAGTCCAAAAGTATTATATATTTAGTTGTCACTATTAAAAGTGATAAAGGTAATTAATGGAACATAAGTCAACTCTGTGTATGTGTGCCAGAAAGCACATTACATAGAAATAACTATGACTATGAGAATGATATATAACAAATTTGATGGGTGATTTATGTCAATTCCATTTTTTCTTTAGCTGCTTCACATGCATCCACATAGCACACATTAATGAAGAGGGGTGTGGAAGCCCCAGGTAAAAACTGTTTGCCTAAACTACTATATACTAATATGTTACCATCTTAGAAATTATAAAATTTTAAAGCAATTCATTCCAGTATATGGCTTTTTAATAAAAGATAACTGGTAAGCCCAACTTCACATCTAGATTAGACATGAAACTTGGTGCAATTTAGGTTAAAGATCAGCCATTCTGACAGCTCCAAAACACTCATTCTTAATTTATCACTGCTTTTGCACCATAAGGTATACTTCAAGTCTGGGGCCCAATGCTGGCTTCAACTATCTTTCTTTCACCAGGATGACATACAATACAAAAACATTAATCATTTTTGGTTTAGACTGGGACTACATGGCCCCTGAGGGAAAAATTCTAACTTGCTAATTGTTATTCCTTTAGATAAAACAACACAATTATGACCAGTTAGATTATTTTTAAAAATTATACAGTCCAGAATTTATTTAAAAAGTGAATACAATTCCAATACAGGTGGCCAGTTTGGAATTGAAATTTAATTGTGATTTAATTCCAAGACAGATAATAATAAGAAGTTATACTTAACAGTTATTTTATCAGAGGAAATTGTGGTCCTTAAAAATACTCTGGCCAAAAATATCAATCTATTCATAGATAGCTAAACCAAAAACAATAACCAGAATAAAATCAATATTTGAAGACCTGAATTAGTCTTCTGCAATGCACATTTAGAAGAGGTAAATCACAAGGAAAACAAGCTAATATCAAAATTTTCTTTAAAACAAATCAAAACCAAAAGCAACAACTTTAAGGATTCAATCCAATGCAAATTTATGGAACACCCCCGTATGTAAAAGCACTGAAAGCTTGGTGTTATGGAGTTTATAGTCTAATGCAACTTAATTCAGAAAGCATTTATGAAATGCCTAATATGTATAAAGAAGCTATGGTAGGCTAGGAGAAGAAAAAAGGAGGGAGGGAGGGAGGAAGGAAGGAAGAGAGGGAGGGAGGGAGGGAGGGAGGAAGGAAGGGAGGGAGGGAGGGAGGGAGGGAGGGAGGGAGGTAGGAAGGGAGAGAGGGAGGGAGGGAGGGAGGGAGGGAGGGAGGAAGGAAGGAAGGAAGGAAGGAAGGAAGGAAGGAAGGAAGGAAGGAAGGAAGGAAGGAAGGAAGGAAGGAAGGAAGGAAGACCAGACTGTGACCTTAGTCACACAACTAGAATAGACACAACATAAACAACGATAAGTAAATATGAGATAATTTGAGGAGAAAGAGAACACTAAAAAGTTGGGAGACTAGAAGAGAAGGTGGCAGACACATGAGCAATTGTCTTGAAGAAGCTTGGTTGAAGAAGAGGGTGAAGAGGGAGGGAATACATTCTGGCCATACAGGAAAGCCTGAGAAAAGGCAAGGAGGTAGGAGATGAGATGCTAAGGACGAGTCTGAGAAAACAGGTAGTCCCTTTTGGTTGAAACATAAGACTGCCTGAAGGGTTAGTAACATAAAGTAAGTCTAGAAAAGCTATGCCAAATTGAGAAGAACCTCAAGCAGTGAAGTGAGGAGGTCTTAAGCTTTAAGAAGATAGACTGGAGAGGGGAATGCTATGAGTCTGGGAGACCAATTAGAAAGCTATTTCAAAACTGTTGTTTGTCTTTCATTTTCGAAGAGGACCAATGTCTTGACTGGCTCATGAACTGAATTTGAATGAAGCGGAGTTGTGCAAAGTTGTCAGTCTCACTCTCTCTTCCCGAATCATCGAAGTCTAGTGGCGGGACAAAAGTCAGAACTGGTGACAGCCTGGGATGCAGTGGATGACCTCGGTGTCTTTGATGTGTGACCAATCTCTAAGTGTTCCACAGCACCTGCTTCACCTACCTTCAAACTGCTCTCCTCTGCTCAGTTTGCCTAAAAAAGTTTTCATATGCTTGGGGTAGATATCCTTCTAACTCAAGGACAGATATGACACCTACTGGTTACCTTCAAGCTGCTACAGCCCATCTACCTAGAGAGTTTCCCAGGGTGTGGCTGCTGAATATACTACAGCTCCTCAGAACCACAGGTGAGAGTTTTCACAGTAGTGAGAGAGAAAGGCCTGAATTAGAGCGGTATCTGTAAGTGAAGAGAAGGGCAAAAGGCTTGGCAAGTATATAGATATGTGAAGTAAGAGAGAAAGAAGAATCAGGAATAATGCTAAGGTTTTGAGTCTGGGTGCCTGGAAAGTCAGTAATGGTTTCAACAGGAACATTTTCCTGACTTACAGATTTAGGGGAAAATATAGGAAATATGATGTGTTTGGGAGGCGAAGATGCCAGATCAGAATTTTCCTAAAGGTCATAGATATATGGGACTATGTTTACGAGAGAAGTGTCAGACACAAAGATCTGTAAGTCTATTTAAATAACTGAACCCCTGAGAGCTGATGAGGTCACTAGGTTAGAGAAGGGAGATAGAAAAGAGAGCAGGGCACAGGAATCTACCCATGGTTAGGAGAGTAGGGGATAGGCAACGACTGAGAAAGGGAAAACGAGGACAGCCTAGAGGGGTAAAGAGAAGAAATAGGCAAGAATCACATCACAAAAACCAATGTAGAAAGGGATACTCAGGAGAGGGGGGCTGGTTAACCTACAGAGAGATAGATCAAGGATGAAAAATGACAAATGAGAAAATTGGATTTACCAATTAAGAGAGCTTAATAACCTTGGAGAGGGTAGTTTGAGTCAAATATTAGAGCAGAAGCCATATTAAAAGTGAATTAAGAAGTGTATGAGAGTTAGTTGAGGAAGTGGGAGCAAGAAATATGCAGCTTTTTTCTAAAAGTCTGACTGAAAAGGAAGAGAGTTGTAAGGACCTACCTGAAGAGGTAGCGAGTCAAGAGTAGACTTGGCAGGTTTACAGTCACAGGGAAATTAACCCTAAGATTAAGTCAACCAGACTATCCTTTCTAAATAAATGAAGTTTTGTTGTTCCATGATGCTTTTTTATTTATTATGAATGGCTATTGTTATTTTTGAAGATTAGTGAGCAGCAAAATGTCAGTTATGTTTTGTATACAACATTAAGTTGTCTAAAAGTAGATTCCTTCCAACTTTCAAATGAAAAACCTGATTTTGGGGCCTGGCTTTGCATTTCACTTGCCACCAGGGCATTATAAGTGTATCTTAAGAGCACAGAGTATATTTTTCTAGCTAAACTGTTCAAAACTTAAATGTGAATGATGAAGCATACTTCAATAGAAACGGCTCAAATATGTTTGTGGGTATTCTATATAGGTCAATACAAATTACCCAATGAACACTGGAAATGGCCTCAAGATAGTAATCTTTGTGATTTACGACCTATATTCAAAACACATTAACAGCTTTGTTTTGAATTCTTAATATAGAGAAAGAATAAGTCTCTGTAATGTGGAAAATGCTCCAAGTTAACAGTCCTCACAAGAGGTTATGCAAGAAAACTGCATTTGCCTGTACATATTGAGAGTAGCAGCATTCCTCTTTCCTTTAGAAGAAGAAGAGAGGTTTATCTTTCCCTCTATTAAACCAGATTTTTCTTTCAGAAATGATGACCCTTTAATGAGCTGTGAAAACAATAATATATCTTATTGGGGGAAAAGGAAGGGTGCTATTGTTTTTAAAAGTGGAAATGACTTTAGTAAGCTGATAGTATTTTTTTATCAGTTATATCATGAACAAATCTTACAAAGAGATGGTTTGTTTGCCATCAACATTAGCGGGACAAATTTATTTATAACAAATGCTTTAAATGTACAGATAAAAATGCCTATTGATAGTGTCAGCACTTCTTACAATTTGACAGATCAAATCTTATTTTCATTCTTAAACCCCATGAAGGAGTGATATCACTGACTTGCATTCAGTAGTGAGCAAATTGATTAATCCTTCTCTATAGAAATCTCAACTCTTGATTACACCTATCAGACGTTAAGCAGCATTATTCTAGAGTGACAACACTTGACAAATTCCCCAACCATTTTTCTCAGCCTTTGTGGCCCTGCTAGCTTGTATTAACCCTGATGAAAAATTAATTTTCCTTATCTTCTGCTAAACCCCAAAATCCAAATCCGCCAAACTGGCAACTCTTTCTGTAAAGGTATTATGAAAACCTCTAAAAGATTAATTGCATGTCTTCAGGTGACATTAAATTAATTTCTGTACTCATGACAGACATTTGATACTCCGTGCTGAGAGGACAGATAACATTGTCAGGATACACAGAAGGACAGTGGTGTAGTGTCCCAGGGCAGCCTCTTATGAATTCTCCTTTCGATAAGGCCATATTTCACTGTCATTGGCACTGTTACTGATCTTGAAGCCCACAGACCTCACTGAACAGGTTTCTATTAACTATGACAATGCTGGTCTATCTGTGTAATCTTTATAAAGCTAATTCAAAATTTTGACAGAAATAAATTAGATGTGTGCTGTATGAAGCACTTAAATTATAAAAACAAATTTATACTATTTTCTCTTTTTAAAGTACTATTTTAAGCAGGGGGGAAAACAAAAGAAACAAAGCCTTTTCCTGTCTATCATTTGGGTTGATTAATCCTTTAAATGTGCTATTTCAACAGAGAATGAGATAAGACCATCAAAGGACTAAAAATTATAACTCAAAACTTGGACTACTCTCTGAAACACTTAATTTTCCAAATATCAAATATTGAATAAAATGTCTATGACGCTTTCCAAAAAATTATGATGGTTCTACTCAAAATTAATTTAGACAAGATATATAAAAGTTAATAGACAACACTTCAAAAATTTCATGAGTGACTAAATATGGAGGCACTCTTCTGCTCTCATAGTAAGGTTAATGTACTATCTTTTATGAAAGAATATCTATTACTGATCAATAGGCCTTGTGATTCTGACTTATTTTATAGTTAACAATCAATCGAAAGACATTATTAGGCTTCCATTATGTGAGGCAGGAATTGTACCAGGAACTGTGAATTAACAGAAAAAAAAAACAGGTCCTACTCTTGAGAAGCCTACAGTCTAAAAGAGAAGACAGCATACACATATATAGCTACATCCAGAAAACATGAAATAGAGACAAGGCAACCTTGGGGGAAAAGACCTGGGGGAGGAAAGTGTGAGTAACAAAGTCTTCTTGTAAAAGGTGATATCTGAGTTGAGTCTTGAAGAGCAGGGATTCCCCTTCCCTGAAGAAGATGGTAAGGGAGTGAAGTAAAGGCTTGGGGGGAGTCAGTACAAAGTTGTTAAGTTGAAAGATGGAGAGCTGTGTGTGAGGAAGAGCCAGAGAGCCAAATTTGGCTGGAAAGGAGAGATATGGATGGAAGAAACGTGTACTAAAGCTGGGAAAGCAGGATGAAGCAAGGTTGTGAAGAATCTTAAATATTGTGTTTTTTACTTTCTTTGTATCTGCAGAGATTAGAAGAGTGTTGGTACTTAATAAATGCTTGCAGACTTACTGATGAATGACTACCAACAGAGGAGTTTATGCTTGTTCCTAAAGGCAGGAGGGATCTATTGCATTTTGAATAGGGGAGTGACATAGTCAGATCCATGTTTTAGGAAAATCACTTTGGTAGTTCTGTGGTGTTTAGAATGAAGTGAGACAGACTGAAACAAGGAGACCAATTGGATGACTATTGCAATAATTCAGATGAAATATGAGGCCTTGAACAAGGGTGGTGACTGGGTTAGGGGGGAAAAGGGGATACAGCCAAGAAATTAGACATATGAGGTGAGTGAAATGAGGAACTGACCTCCAAATCTGTGAATGTGGGTAAACAGAATAATGATGGTGCCCTTGATGAAAGAGGGAGGGGTGTGATAGGGTAAAATATATTGAGTTGTTTGTTATAGTGATGAGCTTACACAAATCACACATGCACAAAAAAGCATTTTCCAAAGGTCTAATTAGGTCTGAAACACAGCAAAACTTAGATGGTCTTTGTAAATTACAAACCAGTGAGTTTCACCTAACTGAAATCAACACTATAGAATTTTCTCTTCTCTATAATACAGCTTGCCAGGACAGGGAGGAGACTAGGACTAAAAAGGAGAATCCTATGGCTCTCTGGCTTGGGGGATTCCTAGACACTACACCTAGGGGACATCTCTGGTACACTGAAAATGCAGAGAGGAGGAACTCTCAGATAGATCTGACTAGGTGAGAAATATAGATGATCCATGGAAGCTGTCCATAGGTATGGTATTTAAAGCAGTTAGGATGATGAAGGGGTGGAGTACAAAGGTAGATCCAAGATTGTGCTAAGTGATGCCCACTTCATGTCACCAAACTGATGTATAAGAGGGGACCGAACACACTAGGCTCCATAGCTTCTAGTCTTGGCAGATTAGCTGGGAGGGCAGATACAGAATTCTTCTGTGTGGGATTCTGAAGAACAAGTATGACTATTCCCATTCTTTTACAACCTACTTTCACCTTTATCCCTCAACAGGGAGGCTATATGCTTAATTTAAAAATCTGGAATTTTTTAAGTGCTCATTAATCAGTTAGAGAAGTCTGATAACATTTAAATATAAAAATACTTCCTTCTCAAGAAGTAAGATTCTGAAGTCTGTGGCTACTCCAAAAATTCCTTACTCAGGGCCTATCTAGTATTATCAATATCCCATTTGGCACCTCCCTCCTGCAGCCAGCCTTTTGGCCATTATAGCACTCATTAGCACCTAGATGCAGCTAGGTGGCCCCTTGCTCACAGAGCGCTGGGCCTGGAGTCAGGGAGACTCATCTTCCTGTGTTCAAATCTGGCCTCAGACACTCACTAGCTGTATGACCCTGGGCAAAGTCATTTAACCCTGTTTGACTTAGTTTCCTCATCTGTAAAATGAAGAGGGAGAATGAAATGGCAAACTACTCCAGTATCTTTGTCAAGAAAACCCCCAATGAGGTCATGAAGAGTCAGACAGGACTGAAAAAATGACAAATACCAACAACAGCACTGGGGAAAAAGAAAAGAGGTCACATTCCAAGTAGTCAATTTTGTGACTCAGCTCTGGGAAAATTTGGCAGGGTAGGAAGCTGAAATACCAGTTAAAATGAAATCTATTATTTTCTAATAAAATACAAACAAACCCCCCTGCTCTTCTGCCTAATTTCTCCTCCTGCCTGCACTTTTCATTATCATGCCATTTCTCTGTCTCAGCTCTGAATTTATTACATTCTCTTTCCCCTATCACAATCATTGCCATGCCAAACTATGGGCCCTTTAACAATTCTCCCACTTATCACCCAGTTGTTAGAACTTTTAAGTCACATTCTTTCTTAAAAGATTCTTGCTCCTCTGTGTTCTCTGTAACTTTCCTTCCTGAACTAGATGTCCCAATTTAACTTTCTCTGCAAAACATTATCTTCCCTGCTCTGACAGGTCCTATTGCTGGCTGGAAAGGTGGCTAGGCTTGCCCCTGACCTTCGTTATCCTGGGGGACCTCACCTAGTTTGGCACCTTTCTAATGAATTTATGAAATATTATTCTATTTATAGTTATCTTTGTTGTCTCATACTGTGGAAGGCAAACTTCACGAAGGCAATGATGTATTTCCCAAATTTTATGTGTCATCCATCACAGCATTTTGCACATAAATGTCTACTAAATATTTCTCTTATTTAAATCTGCACCATTTTATCTGTCCTTCATAAAATTTATCTAAGATTCTTAGTTTAGGCAAGTCTAAATTAAGGGGGGGAGGTCCCAGGAATAGGTTCATTTCACTCCAAGATGGAGTCTGGAAAGTCAATCAACCACAATTTTAAACTTGAAGGAAATACAAATCCTGGTTTTACTTCTAAATATACTACAACTCCTAGGGTTACTTTTGACTGATGAAAACTTTCCCATTCATGCCCAAGACCTTACTCATTTGCACCTGGAACCCCAGGGCTACCCTTGGAACTGTGGATAAAAGGGAGCCACCTTTCAGTTAGTGGTCAACTAAACAGTTTTCTCTAGATAATTACAAAGCCTTATAACTTTGCTTGAGTGTCATTAAACCCTAATACTATGTACACAACTCACTAGCAGACACTTCTTATTCTATGACTCTCAACATTTAGAAAAAAAAAATTAAACACTGAACTCTTCTATCATGCTGACTCCTCCCTTTGGTTCTTATGAAAAAATGAGCTGATTTTCTTTAAGTCTAAATTCCACTCAACTGTAAAATTACTGTAAGCTTCTAAGGGGAGAGACACCATCTTTTTTTTTTTTCCTATAGTATCTAGTATCCTCAAATAACCATCCTCAAATAACCTTTACGCTGAAGCACCTAAAAGATTACTCACAAAAATCTATAAAGTAACCCAACATAGGTCCCACCAACAGAATACTGTTTCTATCAAAGTATTTTCATCTGATCTATCAACTACTTGGAGAATTTTTTTTCATAAACAAAGCTTTCAACTTCAATTCTGAATTATTCATGGCCAGTAGTAGATTATAAATGAACTTTTTTTGAAAAACACATAAAATAGTGCAAATTCAAACAAGAGAAATATTTATTGAACATTTGTGTGCAAAACCCTGAAGAGACACAAAATTTGGGAAATATACCATACCTCCATGGAGTTTACCTTGTACAGGATGAGACAACAAAGATAACTATGTTGAATTTTAATTTAGCTGGTTAAGTATTTCTCATTTACATTTTAATCTGGTTTGGGCAGCACTGAGAAATTTGGGGGCTGCTTGCTACCTAGGCCCTGAAGTTTGACACTTATGACAGTAGAAAGAGAACCACTCTCTGAGCTCATGATCTTGGTTGAAATCCCTGCCTCTAACACATACTGGCTATGTGTGGCAAGTCAATTCTTGTTGCTCACTGGGAGTTCCCTACACTGACAAATCCGGTTTAAAATAATACAAGACTCATCTATAGCGTTAAAGAGCAAGGAAGGCCATTCCAGGCCCAGGGGACAGCATGTAGAATGTGAAAATGTTGCAGAGCTCTTCATCCTAGGTCTTCCCTCTATACTCTCTCACCTGGTGATTTGATTAGTGCTCCCACTGGTATAACTGTCACTACACAAATAACTCCCAAATCTATACTCTGCAGACCTGATAACTGCTTATTTGATATTTCCAAATGACTGTCCCAAAGGCATTTCAGACTCAATATATCCAAAAGAGGATGTTTCCCCTAAACCCATGCTTCTTCCAATCTTTCTTATTATTATTAGGGAATCTAGGGAATCACCACTTTTCTATCATCCAAATTTCCAACTCCAGTGTTGTCTCCAAAGTTACCAAACTTTATAGTATCTATCTCCCCAAAATGTTTTCATTCTATCCCTTTCCTCCCACTCACATAGTCCTCATCCTATTTCAGGGTCTCATTACCTTTCATCTGGATTACTGCAAGTCACCCAAATGGCCTCCTTCCAATTCACTCCACATAACCGCCAAAGTGACTATCCTAAAGCACAATCCAGACCACATCACTGCATACTGAATAAACTTCAATGACTCCCTATTCCTCCCAGATCAAAATTCTCTCTTTGTCATCTAAAGCTCTTCACAACTTGGGGCCAACTAACCTTTCCAGTTTTATTACACATAGCTCCCTTGCATGTACTCTAAACAATAAGGCTTTCCTACTGCTCATTCTCCATGCACTAGCTACTCCCCATGCCTAGAACATAATTCCTCCTTCAATTTCACCTTTTAGAAAAGTCCTTGAGGACTCAACTCAAGTTCTATCATCTACATGAAGCCTTTTCTGATCCTTCAGCTGGTTAGCAATACTCTCCCTCTGACAAATCACCACTCCAGGGAACTTGTGGCCTGAAGGCCACACCTGGCCTTTTAGGTCCTCAAAAGAGGCCTTTTAAGTTCAAATTTTACAGAACAAATCCTTTAATTAAGGGGATTTGTTCTGTGATTTATCTACTTATGTACATGTAATCTTCTATGCCAGAATAGGTCCTTCAAGGGTCTGTTCACTTTGTCTCTATCTCCAGCACATAAAATCGTGCCTAGCATCTAATAGGTGCTAAACATAAGCTTGTCATAAACTACAAATAGAGGAAGTATATTGCAAGGCATGTTCCAGAACCTAGAGTGACTACAACAAAACCCTATTCTGGGGAGTACTATAAGACAATGCTAGAAAGGTAGAGTTGCACTGGAAAGCCAAACCAAGGTATCCGAACTTTGATTAACAGGCAACAGGAAATCAATGGATATTTTTAAGCAAGTGAGTGACATGATCAGATCTATGCATGAAGAAAAATTATTGAGGAGGAGCCAAGATAACAGAGTAAAAGCAGGAACTCACCTGAGCTCTCCCCCAAACCCCTCCAAACAGATGTAAAAAATGACTCTAAACAAATTCAAGAGCAAGAGAACCCACAAAGTGACAGTGAAACAAATTTCCAACCCAAGACAACCTGGATGGTCTGCTGCACCAGTCTGAGAGAGGAGAGGAATGCTGTCCAGTGTGGGCTGCACCAGCACCAATGGGGCCAGAGCAGGCCTCAGGGAACTGAATCATTGGCAGTTGTGGTGGTTTCCAGAATTCTCAACCCACAAATGCCAAAGACAACTTAGAAGGTAAGCAGGAAAGGTCTGGTGGACCTGGGTGAGAAAGGAGCTTGGTCAGACCCAGGGCTGGGGCAGTGGCAGCTGAGGCTGCTTCCAGTGCTCACGGCCCACCAACGGTGGGGGTAATCAAGTGGCTGATCAGAAGGGGATTGCAGGGATCTCTCTGTTGGTGCCGAGGCAGGATTCTCTTGCTTTGTCCTGCTTGGATTTGAGTCACAGTCCTGGGTGGCAGTCTTGGGGTGAGGAGAAGCGCTGGCATGGTGGAGTTTGTGGCAGCGGGGGAGAGGGAATCCTCTTCACAGTTTCAAGGTAGAAAAGAGTGCCTGTGGTCACTCACAGACCAGATCACAGACTAGAAGAGGAGCAAATACCTCTGTTTTAATCATACAATCTTGGAAGAACTTAAATTTACAGATCCCTAGAAATATCTCTGAAAACAGCTAGATAAAACTCCTGAAGCTTGGGACAGTACACCCTCCATACTAAAAGCGAAGATGTACCTTAACAAAGAGCTAAATTTAAATTGTCAAGTAAATGACTAGGAAAATGAGTAAACAGCAGGGAAAAAAAATTAGACTACAGAATCTTACTTTGGTGACAAGGAAGATCAAAACATATAACTAGAAGAAGGCAACAAAGTCAAAGTTCCTACATCCAAAACCTCCAAGAAAAATATGAAGTGGTCATGGAAGAACTCAAAAATGATTTTGAAAATCAAGTAAGAGAAGTAGAAGAAAAACTGGGAGGAGAAATTAAAGTGATTCAAGAAAACCGTTAAAAATGAGTCAACGACTTGCTGAAGGAGACCCAAAAAAATATTGAAGAAAATAACACCTAAAAAAAAGACTAACCCAAATGGCAGAAGAGGCTCAAAAAAGTAATGAGGAGAAAAATGCCTTAAAAAGCAGACATGGTCAAATCGAAAAGGAGGTCCAAAAGCTCACTGAAGAAAATAATTCCTTAAAAATTAGAATGGAGAAAATGGAAGCTAATGACTTTATGAAAAATCAAGAAATTATAAAACAAAACCAAAAGAATGAAAAACTAGAAGACAATGTGAAAGATCTCACTGGAAAAACAACTGACCTGAAAAACAGATACAGGAGAGATTAATTCAAAAATTATCGGACTATCTAAAAGCTGCGATCATAAAAAGGGCCTAGACATCATCTTTCAAGAAATTATCAAGGAAAACTGCCCTGATATTCTACAACCAGAGGAGAAAATAAGATACTGAAAGAATCTACTGATCACCTCCTGAAAGAGATCCCAAAAGGAAAACTCCTAGGAATATTGTAGCCAAACTCCAGAGTTCCCAGATTAAATAGAAAATGTTGCAAATAGCCAGAAAGAAGCAATTCAAGTATTGTGGAAACACAATTAGGATAACATGGAATTTAGCAGCTTCTGTATTAAGGGACTGGAGGGCTTGGGATATGACATTCTGGAAGTCAAAGGAAGTAGGATTAAAACCAAGAATCACTTACCCAGCAAAACTGAGTATGATACTTCAGGGGAAAAAATAAACTTTCAATAAAATAGAGGACTTTCAAGTATTCTTGACGGAAAGACCAGAGTCAAACAGAAAATTCAACTTCCAAATATAAGATTTAAGAGAAGCATGAAAAGGTAAACAGGAAAGAGAAATGATAAGGGACTTATTAAAGTTGAATTGTTTACATTCCTACATGGAAAGGTGTTGTTTGTAACTCATGAGACCTTTCTCAGTATTAGGACAGTTGGAGGGAATACAAACACACACACACACACACACACAGCACAGGGTGAGTTAAATATGAAGGGATATCTAAAAAATAAAATTAAGGGGTGAGAGAGGGAATATACTGGGAGGAGAAAGGGAGAAGCAGAATGGGGTAAATAATCTCACATAAAAGAGGCAAGAAAAAGCTTTTACAATGGATGGGATGAGGGGGGAGGTGAGAGGGAATGAGGTAATATGTGTAACTTACTCTCATCAGACTTGGCTTAAGATGGGAATAACATACACACTCAATTGGGTGTGAATATCTATCTTACCCTACAGGAAAATGGGGGGAAGGGAATATAAGGGAGAATGATAGAAGGGAGGGCAAACGGGAGGAGGGGGCAATCAGAAGCAAACACTTTTGAGGAGGGACAAGGTCAAAGGAGAGAACAGAATGAAGGTGGCAGGATAGGATAGAGGTAAATGTAGTTAGTCTTTCACAACATTACTGTTGTAGGAGTGTTTTGTAAGACTACACATGTATAACCTATGTCAAATTGCTTGCTTTCTCAATGAGGGTGGGTGGGGAGGGAAGAAGGGAGAGAATGTGTAACTCAAAGTTTTAAAAACAAATGTTAAAAATTGTTTTTACATGCAACTGGAAAATAAGATATACCGTGTTTCCCCAATAATAAGACCTATCCCGAAAATAAGCCCTGCCCTTACTGTGTAAGGTTCCTCTAAAATAAGCCCTCCCCCGAAAATAAGCCCTCTTGAGATTGCTACTGTAGTGAAGGTGATCCCCTGCGCTACACGCTACATTACGGTACCCTCTGTATGCACCGTGCCCTTCCACCCCCCCGGGTGAAATGCACGCCGCGCTCCAAGCTGCATCCAATCAGAACTGCAGCAGTGAGCGCGTCATCCTGTTCTTCCCCAGTGATTTGCTTATTGAATAAAGGTACATTTTTTGGTTCACATTTACCTGTTTATTAAAATTGATGTCAATGTTCATTAAAATAAGCCCTCCCCTGAAAATAAGCCCTCTGGTGTTTTTCTGTCCAAAAAAAAAATCATAAGACAGTGTCTTATTATCGGGGAAACACGGTACAGGCAATGGTATGGAAATCTATCTTGCCATACAGGAAAACAGAAAGGGTAGGGTGGGGGTAATACAAGGAAAGGCAGATTGGACAAAGGGGTAGTCAGAATGCACACTGTCTTGGGGTGGGAGTAAGGGGAGAGATGGGGAGAAAATCTGGAACTCAAAATCTTGTGGAAGTGAATGTTGAAAACTAAAAATAAATTAATAAAAAAAAGAAGGCTGAAGAAAAATTAATCTGGTCTGAAGGATGCAAGACAGTGGAGGCAAGAGTATTAGGAGGCTGCTACAAAAGTTTGCAAAGATAGTAATGAGATCCTGTATTAGTGCGGTAGTAGTTAAGACTGAGAAAATGGGCAGATGCTAGAAATATTGTGAAGCTTGAATAAACAAGACTGATAATTGATTAGACATGTTAGGTGGGAGATAGGAAAGAGTAAACAGGAGAAACTAGAAGAATAGCAGGTTTAGGGGAAGAGATATTTAATAATTGTGGCTTGGGATAAAGTTCTAGTGAATATAAGCAGAAATATCCTGTAGACAGTTAGTGAAGCAGGAGGCTCTGAAGAGAAGTGAGGGATAGAGAAAAAGACTTGGGCACCATCTGTTAAATGTGACAACGGAAAACCTAGGAATGTAGTAGACTTGCAAGGAAAAGAGAAAATGGACAAGAAAAGACTGTCTTGAGGCACATCCACCTTAAGAGGAAAGAATTATAAGGAGCCTGAGGAGCTTTTAGTGAGGCTGGAGAACCAGGAGACTTCCAAGAAAGATGACACTATGGAGGAAGGAAGGGGAAAGGGAGAGTAAAGGCTGGAGGCAGAGATTAATAAATATTGGAGAGAGTTCTTTACTGAAAGAACTGGGCAATTCAATTGCTGAGTCACTGTCAAAGTCAGGATTCAAAGATAATAGGGAACAAGGGAGGTATACAGAGGTCTAGTTAAAATATCCTGATTTTCAAACAATCTACAAACTACAGGTCAGTGCATTTGTTTTCAATTCCTGGAAAAACTCTAGAATGTATTATTAAAGAGAAGTTACATACAAATTTAGAAAGGGAAGTGGTGACTGCTAAAAGTCAGCATGGCTTAATCAAAGAACAACAAGGCTTAATCATGCCAGACCCCATTTATTTTTTGGCAGGATTACGAGATCAGGGGAACGCTACAGACACAGTCTTCCAAGATTTCAGCAAATTATCCAAACATTCCTATCCTTGTGTATATATGGGAGATGAAATAGAGAAAAATAAAGTTAGTTGGATTTGGAACTAGTTGAATGATTTATTCCTATGTAGTAGAATGCTACAGGAATGTGTCCGAATTCCTGTGTTGTTCAACAGTTTTATTAATGACTAGGACTAAGGCTATATCGATATAGTTATGCTTATCACCTTAACAAAAAAACAAAGTTGAAAGGATGACTAAGATGACAGACAACAAAGCAAAGTCCTTCACAGGTGAGAAGAATAAAAAGGATCTATTCAGATGATTTTTTTTTTTTTTTTTGGAGAGGGGAAGGCAGGGCAATTGAGGTTAAGTGACTTGCCCAGGGTCACAGAGTTATTAGTTAAGTGTCTAAGGCTAGATTTGAACTTATGTCCTCCTGACTTCAGGGCCGGTGCTCTATTCACTCTGCCCCCTAGCCACCCCTAGGTGAAATTTAATAGGCATAAATGTAAAGTCCCACAACAAATCAAAAATTCAAATTTACAAATTCAAGACGGAGAAGATGCAGTTATATAAAAAATATCTGATTTTTAGTGGACTGAAAAGTCAACATGCTTCAACAACATGTGTGAAAGGGAAATAAAAAACAAAACACTGGTATGATCTTACATTGCCTTCAAGGGCATCAAATCCGGAACATAGGAAGTGACAGTCTCATTCTATTCTGCCCTGGTCCAACTACTATGTTCAGTTCTGAACATAACATTTTAGCAGGAGAGCATACAGGAGGGAACACTGACAGCTACTTTCAAGTTCTGAAAGGAAAAAGGAATTCTATGTGTTGTTCTTAGCCCCAGAATGTGGAACTTGGAGTGAGGGTAGAATCTATGGAGAAACAAATTTTGGCTAAATGTAAAGGAAAACTTCCTTCAGAAGTTCAGAAATGGAATGGGCTTTCAGAAGGTAATGGGTTCTCCATAATCTTCATCCAAGGTCTAAATCAACTTTCTTGGATTAGTTATAAAAAGGATTCTACTCAATGGCCTCTGAGGATTCTTTCAGTTCTTTGAGGTCAAGGGTCATCAGGACTGAAAAAAAGCCCGTGAATTTTGTCATTAGTAGGTCATTGGTGAACTCTAAGACTCAGGGTCATTTCAACAGCATGGCAAGAGTTTAAATCAGATTACAAATGGCTAAGGAATACATGCTGAGAAAGTGGTGGCGCTGGGTACAAAAAAAACTTTTGTCAAAATCTGGTAGTGAAGAGAGTAAGTAGCTAGAGAGGAAGAAGGGTTAAAGGAAATTTATTTTGGACTGTGAATACCTACTCATGTTTATAGGCTGTTGGGAAGAAGACAAAGATGAGAGTAAAAATGAATGGGAGGGGGAAATTAAAAAAAAAAAAGGATGGTTGTTAGTATAAGTTCCTGGAAGAATGGGAGGAAACTGGATTAAATAATAGGTGGAGGGATCAGCCTTAACAATAAACAAGAAGACTACTTATGTTGTGATCAGAGGGAAATAGAAAAGGTTGGCTGATGCTAGTAAGTTCTGAAAAGAGAAACTGTTCATTCTACCTGGTCACATACCATTACAACAAATATCATTAAAGATTTCCATTACAGACAACAACCCATTGAACTAGTATTTCACTAAAATCACAGAATGATAACATTTTAGAATTATTTTTAGAGATGAAGAAACTAAGGTTCAGACATTAAGAAACATGTTCAATAGGCACACCACTAGTTATTGGAATATCTTTTGATACTCTTTCCGTTGATTTACTTCGGCAGTGAGTACTAACCCAGAGAAGGCAGAAGCGCTCCTTACCTGATCACATCCAAAGAATTTTCAAGAGTTTTTCTATAATTTAGTAATTGCTACTGAAAATATGTGAAGTGTACCATCAAAAAAAAAAGTGTACCATCACCACTATGCCTCTAAAAGAATTCCTTTGTGAGTATATCTGAGAAGGACCCAAAGTAGCTGGACAAAAGGGTTTAGTGACCTGAACAGTCCACTATTTTGGGGACATAAATGTGAGCAGGCCTTTAAAGACTTTATCAATTGTTCTACACTTACATCAGGGTTGGCTTTGACAAATAAAAGCAAGCCCTTTGTGATTCACACTGAGGACAACCAAAGAGCTTGGAAGACATTTTATACTAGAAGGAAATGGTCACCATAAGCCCCTGGCATCTGCTAGTATAAGACTGATTAACAATGAGACCTCAATCCACAAAATGGAGTGTTCCTGGCCATGAAGAGAGTTTTCTTTTTTCTTTTTTTGTTTTTTTGCTTTTTGGAGGGGGGACAGCAGGGCAATTGGGGTTAAGTGACTTGCTCAGGGTCACACAGCTAGTAAGTGTTAAGTGTCTGAGGCTGGATTTGAACTCAGGTCCTCCTGACTCCAGGGCTGATGCTCTATTCTAGAGTACTACCTAGCTGCCCCCAATGAAGTGAGTTTTTAATGAAATGAGAATGAAGCTTGGTTACAAGATTCTTTAGGCAATTATCTGTAGTTCTCTTTTAAATTGGATACTGCTACAGAGAAATGAATAAAGAGCCATCTTGTCAACTAAGAGATACGATCACATCTTTATTATTACAGCATATTTCACTATAAGAGATAGTCTTTTCTAGGATTTGTCCATGTGTAACAATTAACTTTCCTCTAGCTCAGGGGTGGGGAAACTTCACAGAACAAATCCCCTTAATAAAAGGATTTGTTCTATAAAACTTGGACTCAGTCAAAAGGTTGAACCCAAAGACCCAGAGGGCCATATGTGGCCTCAAGGCTGCAGGTTCCCCACCCCTACAGTCCAGTTAAACTGATAATGTAGGAATTATTACCACCACCACTCCTGTTTTTCAAACCTAAGTTCTCTCTGAGCTCAAAGCCAATAGGAACAGGAGCTATGACCACCTACTAGTCAGCTTTCTTTTGAATAGCAGCAGCCAACAAGCAAAGGGGCTACATCTCTGACCAGCAGTAGCTGCTTAAGCATGTGAACGAAGTCTACTTGGAAAGACTCAGCTGCTGGTATGAATACTAGCATACAGACTGCAATTTGGAGGTAAAACAGAAACGTAACCCTGAACGGCCAAATTTTTTGTTACAATGGACAATGAACGTTCAGTAGCTGCCAAAACGAATCAATCTTAATAAGACTGTTCAGAAATAATCTGACTCCTAAGGCTACTAACAGCAGTTTCAGCCAAGCTAGTTCTTGTTTCTCTATTACTATGATATCACACAAAGAGATGTCTTTATTTATGTGGGGAAAGAATTGACCGGAATCATCACATTAACATGGATAATACACATACAGAAAAGTCTATGACGCCATAGTCATTTGAAAACGTCTAAGTATTACCTCTTACTATTCAAATTAAATTCAAATTCACTTTTATTAAGTATCTACTACATAGGAAGTATTGAGGACATGAAAACAAAAAACAGTACCTGACCTTAAGAAACTTAAACACTGAAAAATGAAAATTAGAAAGAAACAATGCACAGCTCTGTGACCTTAAGAAAGATGTGTGATTTCTTGAGAACTGAAGTTCATCAACAATATAATAAGAAATCTGGCCCAGATATTCTTTAAAGCGCCTTCAAGTTCTAAAAAACTAATGGGATTAGCATCTTCTTGGGTTGGTACTAATAAATCTTAGAAATGAAAAATTATAAATCCAACTCTTCAAAAATCTTGCTTCTTAGAACAAGGACTGAAGAGAAAACTAAATAATTAAAATTCTAGTAAAAACAATCAAAAAGAAAGCCTTGATACAACAGAAAAGGTCAATGGTCCATTTATTTTAGGCAATTTTATCTGAACAGTCCCACTAGAGTTGAATGCAACAGAACTAAATGTGTATTAAGTAAATCTGGGGTTCACTTTTAAGTAGAAAGGAAGGGGGAAATGAAGGAAGACATGTCAGTAGAGGTTGTTACTTGATAACTTTCATTTAACCATCTACAAATGAACTAATTCTCAACACCACAGTCACACAAATGAATTGGGACCTTGGGCTTGCTGAGTTTTGACAGCTTTCAACATAAAGCACAGCATCAAAATAGGACAGCTTGCTCTCCTGCTGGGACATTCTGTACTTCTTTTTTCTCTGTGAAACTAATGGAATAAAGTAACATTTTATTTAGTTGCCTGCCAAATCATTAAAAAATTCATTACCTTGATCAGAGGAAAACAGCAAAATTCAATTATTACTTTAATTTTTCAGGAAAAAAAGTACAGAGAGGCATTTCAGAGGGGCAAGGAAAGGGAAAAATATTACTGTAGGTGAACAATTTATTCTGTCCACTCAGAAGACATAAGTTATGTTTGAAGCTCTCAGAGTACACCTGTTAACAATGAAAAAGAAGATGAAGATAAATCAAACTAAAAGCTACTAAGCTGATACTAAACATTTTATATTCTTTACCCATGCTGTGTGGGTATTTAAAATCAATGATATAAAGTCACATTTCTAAAATCAGTCACTTTTATTTAAGAATTATTCCCGTTCTAATTTATATATAGGAACACAAAAAGATCATAGAATATCAAAGGTAGTACAGAGATTCAAGGGGCACCTAGTCCAACAACCATCTAAATGGATGGAGTGACTTGCCCCAATCATGATTTCATCCTGATATGACAACTCATTCCAACAATACAAATGAAATCAAATCATAATAGAGAGTGTAGTAACTTAGAGAGTTGAAGAGGCACTTGGCTAACATCAGCTGGAGAGGAATCCAGGTCTTTCTGTATTCAGCTTCAGCACCATGGCCCCACTATATAAATATAGAGCAGAAGTAGTTTTTGAACCCAGATCTAAAAGCCAAATCTAAAACTATTGCTGTAAGACTTCTATTTAACGTCCTAAATGTGAGGGGGAACATTTCTATTCATTCAGTTATGTTAAAAGGGGCCATATACTAAATTCTCACGTAAATTTATTCAGCTTTAAGAAAAACTAATTTACGTAAGAGACAGATTAGGGGTTGACAAAAGTATTTTACAATGGAGTTTTTTTTTAATTATAAATTCCTTCTATTTTTAAAACATAATTTGAGCTAACAAAAACCAAGCTTCCCATCTGTAACTGTCCTATGTAAGAATCATTACTTGCTTGTGATTTTTTCCTCCAATAATGGGCTCCATTAAATTCTTATATTTAAATTGTTAAAATTACTGAACTAAGCTAAGCCCACACTGTCCTGCTAGCAGTTCTTTCTTTCCTTCTTGAAGTGTGGGGAGGTGAAGGTGGAGGCGGGACAAAGAAGGGAAAAGAAGTACCGGGGATGGTATGAGCTCCAGGGTCAGAGGGGCTACCCTGCCCGTGCCTGCAGTTAATAAATTACTATGGAGTGCTTTAAGGTTATGTGACCAGATATAGTATTGTCACCATCTCACAGTCGAGGAAGCTAAGGCTATGAGGAGTTAAGTCCCTTGCTCAGGGTCACATATCTAGTAAGCTTCTAAGGCAGGAGTCAAGTCTTTCTAACTCCAAGTTCACTTCTAGCCATGATATCAGGGGTTTCCAACCTGGGCCATGTATTACAGCCCAGTGAGGTATGCGAAGCTTGTCAAGGAGGCCTGAAAACTATTAGGTAAACTAATAGTAGTTAGTGACAAAATCTGTGGATTAGAGAGTGAAAGGGAATAAGAGAGAGGAAGAGAGGAAAGGAGAAATCATTCTAAGGGGACGGCTAGGTGGCGCAGTGAGTAAAGTGCAGGCCCTGAGTCAGGAGGACCCAAGTTCAGCTCTGGCCTCAGACACTTAACACCCACACCAAAAAACTAGCCATGTGACCTTGGGCAATAAACCCCAATTTCCCTCCAAAAAAAAAAAAGGGAAAAAAAAAAGAAATTATTCTAAATGCCCCAAAATCAAATAAAATGAGACTAGAACAGGAAATTCTTTTCATACTAAGCTAGAAAAAGTCAGTGACAACAACCCAGTGAAGATGAGCTAGATGTTATCTTCACAAATAACCAGAAACTCCAAATTCACCTCCAGTCTACAAGAGGTACAAAAATCTTTGGTACACCCTTGAAGAAAACCTATCTAATTCTTACTAAACACGTTCACACAAGGCTTTAAGTTTAGGAAGCTTATCTCTCTGAATCTGGGTTCTCAGATCTATTCTCAAATCTAAAACAAGAAATAACCTGGAGGCTAAGCAGAATGTTATTTCTTTCAAAAACTATACAGAAAACTGTTAGTAGACAACAAATACAATTAAGCATCTCACTAATTTGACTATGCTCTATAATACATTTACCAACTTTATGACACTAAAAGACATTATGTATTAAATAAAGCTCACTTTATGAAAAACTAATCCATTCTATTTATATGCATGGTAAACTCTAAAATTTATTTCCTTTCATAATGAATGAGGAAAGGTTTACTAAAAGCCCACAGATACAGGAACTAAAAAAGGTTAGATAACTGTACTAAAAGCCAGGTAACCCGATTTTGAGTTAAGATCATGGTTACCATAGATTTAAAGTCTGTAGGGAACTAAGAGATATGTATAATACCCTTAGTTTTACAGGTAAGAGGCTGCTATAACCACAACAGGCAACCAACAGTAATCATAAGGTGGAAGCACCACCTTCAACACAGACTGCTTTATCTTCACGTAGCTAACTATCCTTTAGAGGAAACTAGTATAAAAAATGGAAATCTGTATTTCTATTGACTTCTAAATATTACAGAGGAAATTAGTAAGAGGAATTTTTCACTCAGTTCATTTTCTGCTACAATAGTAACACAAAGTCAACTTCACAAGCATTTATTAAATGTGCCAGGCACGTGCTAAGCACTAGGCATAAATAACGGCAAAAAAAAGGTCTCTGCTCTGAAGGTTATAATATAATGGAGACAATATGCACATACCATGTACAAAAAAAAGGATAAATTGTAAAAAATCTCAAAGGTAAGGCACTAATTATGGAAGACCAAGAAAGAATTCCTGTAGAAGGAGAGATTTTAGTTAAGACCTGAAGACAGGAAGAAGAGATAAGGAGGAAGAATACTCCAGACATGAGGGAAGTGAAGCATCTTTTGCTAGGAACAAACAACAAGGAGACATGATGAGGCTGAGGAGGAATAAGGTGGAAGAATACTGGAGAAGGGCACATAGGGGTATTATGAAGGGCTTTAAAAGCCAGAGAATTTTCTCTTTGATCCCAGAGGTAAGAGGAAGACATTGGAGCTGACTGAATGGGAGCGCAGGGGGTGGTGGGGAGGAGGCAATAAGAACCTCCCAGAGTGGTGGCAGCATCGAAGGAGAAGGGGGGGGTGTATGTGACACATCTGCAGAATCAAAAAGACTTGACAACTGATTTGATGGGGGCGGAGAGGAGAGTAAGGAGCAAAGGATGGCACCTAGATTTCAAGCTTTGGTGATTATGGAAATAGGGATGTCCACAACAGTAACAGGAAAGTTAGTGAATAGGCAGGCTTTGGGGAAAAAGAAAATGAGCTCAGTTTTGTACATACTTAGGTTAAGATGTCCAACTGGTGGTTAGAGACAAAAGACTAAAGGCCAGAGTTGGATAAGTAGATCTGTATAGGGAAGATAACTGAATCCACAGGAGCTGATGAGGTCACCAAGAGAAGAGGGCCCAGGCCCAGGACACAGGGATAGCCAAGGTTAGTAGATGTGACCAGAATGAATATCCAGCAAGCGAGACTAAGGTGAAGACCAGATAGGACGGAGAACCAAAGGAGAGCAATGACACAAAACCCTAGAGAGAAGAGTCATCATTGGCAGGGGAATGAGACTATCAAAGTCTGCAGAGGTCAAGGAGGACGAGGACTGAAAGGCCACTAGATTTAACAAATTAAGAGATGATTATTAACTTTAAAACGGCAGTTTCAGCTGAATGATAAGGTTAGAAGCCAGACTGAAGAGAATTAAGAGAGGGAAGAAAGTGGAGGGTGATTATAGAGAACTTTTAGCCACAAAAGGGAGGATATAGGACAAGAGCTAGCAGGGACACATGAATTGATCAAGGGTTAACTGAAGATGGGGTAACACATGGGCATTTGCAGGCAGCAGGGAAGCCAACAGACAGGAAAAGAATAAAGATTAGTGAGAGAATGGGAATGATAGAGGACACAATCTGCTGAAGAAGATAAAATGGAATGGAATTATTTGTGCATATGGAAGACTTTAAATTGGCAAAGAGAAGGCCTAGCTCTTCATGTAAGAAAGGAATGGAGGAGACATGGCAGAAAGCATCTTTCAAGAGATGAGAAGAAGAGAGGGACCTCTCAACAAACAGCCTCAAATTTTTCAGTGAAAATATGTGCTAAGATTCTCAGGTGAGAGGCTGAAGGAAAGGTAAATCATGAGAAGTTTGAGTAAAGATGAAAAAGGTTTGGAAAAGACTGTGGTGAGTGGAATAATGAAATGGTTAGAGAGGTGAAAAATGACTGCTTTGCTGAATGTAACATAAATTTGTAGTGGATCCAAGCCAGGAGTTTCATGATTTCTCCAGTTTAGTTTAGTAGCACATAAAAAGCACAGTGGATGGTAGGAGTAACCCAAGGCTAGGCTTTAAGGGTTTGGGAGGGCAGGACTGGTGATAAGGGGACAAGGGACTTTAAAAGAAAGGACAGTACAGAATCGAACTGATTCATGAAAATGATGAGGATGAGGAAGGATTAGGGCACAGCCAGTGCAGGCCTGGCAAAGAACTGAAGGGTAGAGGGATTATAGATCATAGTAAGCAGGAAGAACATAGTTAGGGTTGCTTCTTCATAAAGCAGAAGGGAATTTCAAAGTTCATGAACAAAGACACAGACTTATAAAGGTTACTGTCCACTTAATTGTAGGCCAAAAGCCTATATTTTCAAAAGATAATATATGAACTCTTCGTGACAGTTTTAAATTCATTTCTGAATAGTCACCGAAAGTTAAGGAGTTAATACCAACAAGGATACTTGGTTTAAAAAGTAAATTTTTTAAAAACATTTTTTAAACTCATCTCCAAACATCAAAATAACTAATCTGAGTATCTCTTCTATGAAATATCATCCCAACATCTTAGCATTAAAGATTTTGTTAAATAATTTACATATTAATAACAGAGTAGGTATAATTAAAAGAACTGAAGATGATGAAATTGTTCCTTTTTTGAGAGGAGAGGGCAATATTGCAGTGGTAGGGAGTGGGAAAGAGAGAGAGGAAAAAAGTGAGGGAGAAAAGGGGTGAGAAGGAGAGACAGAAAGACAGAACAAGAGAGAGAAAGGAGTTTCTTCACTAAACCTTCCCTACACCAATGAAATCACAGGTGAATTAACATCACTACGGATAATAAAACAAAAGACTCAAAAATAATATACCTCAAGAATCACCTGTACCACCCCCTGAAAAGCGCAATAAAATTCAGAGCTATAAATGTTGACTATTAGAAGTTAAGAAAGGCCAGAAAATAAGAATTGCTTTTGATTCATAATTGACTCATTAAGTATAACTACATCCAGAGCAATCTAATTAAGTTGTAAGATTTTCCCCATGTGGATGCCAGAACAAGAATTCAAAGAAAATTTTGGCACACTAAATAAGTGAAGAGTACAGCTCAAATTTTTTAAAATAGTGATCATTCACCAGAGTATAATTTCTTGGCAGGTACTGTATATTGAGAAAATTCCAAGTTTATCCTAGACATTGAATACTGGAATAAGCAGATTCTTACATGCAAAGAACAATTCAATTATAGTTATTAAGAGCAAGTTCGGGCTTTGTATATAGTGAGGAAAATAAAACTGCTTCTTCTCTTTATAGGCAAGGCTCATAACTACAAAATAAGAAATGACTAACTTTGTGCTAAAGGACATATGTGTCACAGGGACAAGATGCATGTGAAAAAATAAAGGAATGCTATTATTAAACAAGTAAGACAGATATTTGAAATGCCCAAATATTTTGGATCAGAACCATGATGCAATCCTGTACTACTAGGTCCAATTCCAGACTCTGCAATTTGAATGCTACAAAATTGTCACATATATGTAGACCATCAGTCTCATAACATAAAAGATAACCTTTGGATACAGGTTTGCAGTCTATGGTCAGGGGGAAAAAGGCTCAGAAATGAGCACATTTTCATTAATCACAATTATATAGTGTGATTCCTTAAAATAAACCCCAAACCATCGTAAACTAAGGTCATGAAGGCAATGCCATTTATGGAAGTTCAGAGGGACAAAAAAATATTCTTTATAGAAAAATTATTTTCCTATTTTGGCTTGATCAATATTTTATCTGTGTTGGAAGGAATATAAAAATTAACACATTGACAAGGAAAAATAAGATCAAATGATATTAGGTGATTTATTACTCGCAACACTAATGAAAATCTATCTCCCTAAAGATGGTTCTTTTGGGTTTTATTTTATAAAAAACAATACAAGTTACTTTTAGAATCCTTCATTGTGAAAATGAACTCCAATTCCACAGTAGATGACACAGCAAAATTCAAAGAGACAATCACAGCTTTTAATAAAGGAAAAGTGAAAAATGCTTCTTGACTACTCCAAGGTGTCTGAGCAAGCCTTATGTTTAATGAGAGCTTTTGTGGCAAAAGATGTAGATAAAACATAGCTGTGCTCTACTTCTTAAAATTATGACCCAAATAAAATAAACCTGTAATGACAATTATTATTACATGAGCAAAAAATTATAACAAGAAAAAGACAACTTTTCTCTGGAAAACAACAAACACTAATATTGAGTTTCTTATTATAAATAAGTCAACTTAAACTCAGATATCTTTATATGATTTCATTTAGTGTTTATCTGCCAAAATACAAGTCTTCCTCCTCCTAGATCGGAGAACTAGTATCTGATATGGTTAATCCCACTCTTCCTGAAAAATCTCTTTTCTCTTGACTAGTATGAGACTGCATCAAACTTGTTCTCTTCCTACCTGTTCCTTCTCATTTTCCTTCAGTAATTCATTTTCTTCCTTGTGCACAATAAATGTCGTCATTACCTAAAATTCTGTTTTCCGTCCTCTCCTCTATTTCCACATTTAATTGATGATCTGAGTGATGCCCAGACCTTCTATGAAGATAACTACCAAATCTCTGTTTCTAGCTCTGACATCTTTGCTCAGCTAGCTCCATACTGACAGTTGTCTGAGGAACATCTCCATCTCGATGTCCTACTGGCACTTCAAACTCAACAAATCAATTCAAATTAACTCATCATTTGTCCTTTCCCCAAACCAGGTTTTCCACCTAACTTTCTTAATTCTATAAAAAAATATGACTCATGCTCAAATATTTGAGTCATCTTTAATGAATATTCCCTCCCTCATAAACACCAAGTCACCATGTTCTGGAAATTACAACTTAGCAACATCTCCTACTTTCACCCTTTCCTTCCTATTTTCTACTAAAGTGATTTATGGCCTCCTGGAGACTTTTCTCCCCTTTAATGAATCTTCCATTATTTCTTTGGCCAAATTAGTTATCCAGAAGCATATCCAAGGTCACATCATTGTTCTCTTCAAAATTTTTCAATATTTCCTTGCTACTTAGTGTTGTCTAAATTCCGCAGTATAACATTCAAAATTCTTTGTAACGACTCCAAATTACATTTCTAGTCTTGCCTCCACTACTTCTCTAACATATATTCTAAGCTACATTCAAATTGGACTACTAGTTCTTCCATGAACAAACAATACACATCTCCAACTCTGCTCCTCTGTTAATTATTTCCTATTTATCCTGTATATAGTTAACTTTTTGTGTGTTTGTACATAGTCTCCCTCATTAGATTATAAGCTCTTTGAGGGCAGTGATGTCTTTTGCCTCTTTTTGTATCTGTATTGCTTAGAACAGTGTCTGGTACAAGAGGTGCTTAATAAATGTTTATCGATTGCTCCTGTGGATTTCTTGTTCCTCTGCCCGGATGTCCTCCCTTTTTATTTCTTTTAAGAAATTCCATTCATACTTCCAAGACAGCTGAAATGATGCCTATCTTCGGGAAAAATCACCTGAACCCACCCCTTCCCTCAAATTTAATCTCTTTCCCCTTCTGGAACACAAGACTGTCCAAGAGTTTGCTTGCATCTACTTTGCTCGTATCTACCCTGTTTTATAATTATTTGTGGAGTAGTTGTTTGCCTTTATTAAACTGTTAAGTTCTTTGGGGTCAGGGACTATTTATCTTTTTGACATATACCCTATACAGTGCTTTGCATAAAGTGCTCAGTAAGTATTTGTTAAGTTAAACTGAGGTGGCAAAGAACCAGAGATTAAGGGGATGTTCATTAATTGGGGAATGGCTGAACAAGCTGTCTTGGCAGATGATTTGTGATGGAGCACTACTGGGCTATTCAAAAATGACCAGGGGGGTGGTTTCAGACAAGGCAAGATCTATATGAACTGATACAAAGTGAAGTGAGAAGAGCCAGGAAATCACTGTGGACAGAAAAATAGCAGTGCTGTAATGATGATCAACTGTGAAAGATGTGGCTACTCTGATCAAGACAATTCCAAAGGACTCAGTATGAAAAATGCTGTCCCCCTCCAGAGAGAGAACTGATGAACTCCGCATGAAAACTGATGTATAATTTTCTCCCTTTATTTGGGGGGAGGGGGGAAAGGTACGGACGGTTAAGGGGAGAAAAGAGTAGCAATACAGCTAATGTGGAAATGTTTTGCGTAATTTCACATGTATAATTAATACCATATTGCTTGCCTTCTCCATGGGTGAGATATGGTAGAAGAAAATTTGGAACTCAAAATTTACAAAGAAAAGAATGTTTAAAATAAATAATTAAAACTAAAAAATATTAAACTATCAATGTTTTGAACCACAATTAATGTTAAGTGTGAATTAAGTTAATTCAGAATACTGAATTCGGCCGCAAAAATTCTGGTAACATTCCTTTATAGTATTTTATCAATTTTGTTGCAATACACACATTACTTAAACACACAAACATATTTTCAGTCTTTGGGGTCTAAAGATGAAATAGAACTATTATCAAGAGTATTTGAAATTTAAAAAAAAAGTACTTTGAATCCAGTAAAGAGAAAGAGGAAGGCAATGTCAACCTAACTTCTGAATTATTTTATTTTTTATTAATTATGTTTTGTGGGCACTTAATTTCTGTCTGGATAGTGCAAATGTTTACAATTCAAAAAGGTAAGAAAAGCTGAAAGTAATTATTATTTAATAGCTTGATTAAAAAGAAAAAATTTTGAGTAGTCTAGCTTGCTCTCTTTTTTACATCAATGATATATAATCAAGTATTTTTATTATAGAACCTGACTTATGAAGAAAAAGCTCAGAGACAGAATGTTTTGGAAAATTTACTTAGACTAGATTGAAATATGCCTTTACTCTGGATCTTCTAAAAAGGACAAAGACAATTTTTATACACGTAGGTACTTCTTACAATGGGATTTTTCATATCTAAAGGGACCTTATTTTGTGATACTACAAAAAAAGCCTATCTAAATTATTTGGCAGGAATATAGTGAAACTAATCACTAAATACTGTTCAAAAGTCAAAATGACATATATAGTAATTTTGAAAAAGAATATAACCCTTCCCACCTAAGCCATGATGAAATCACCTATACATTAAAATCAATTTAGTCCACAGATTCTACAGTCTTATGATTCATTTTTTGTTTGTTTCTTTTTAGGGATGTGACAGAGAAAGAAGTTCAGGACAATAAGATGACCCTAAGTATACTACCCCTTTTCAGTTTGGAAGAATGCTTCAAGAATTTTTGGGCTCACTGGATCTAAAGATATAACAAATTAATTTTTCTCTCTGCCCTAGGCATATCATATTGATATTCATTAAAATACAAAAGCAAAACACAAGCAACCCAATGTGAATTGGGATTAATAGAAATTTTTTTTAACTAACTAAAAAGTAGGTAAGCTGATTCACATGACTATAACAGAGGCAAATTATTTCACTCAATTTTTTTATTTTCTTCAATAAAGTTCTCTGTGTATTTTAGGACTGCGCTAAATGAAACCCCAAACCAAAGAGAAACACTCACAAAATTCGTAAACTTACCCCTCCTGACAATTTAATCACCCTGACTTTGGAGCTGACATGTGGCCCATCTCCACTACCACTGTTCGCCCGCTGCATGACCGTTCTTTTCACTCCAGGTTTCATTTCCTGGGGCTGGCCTTGTATTGATGCCACTCTAGTAGTCTGTGTTGGGGTTGGCAATTCGTCCATGTCAGGAGGCTTTGTTTGAAGTACTTTGTGAGATGGCTGGGGCTGAGTTTGAGGTACTGTTCTATTCTGTCTCAACTGTTTCATTGGTTTCATTAGTTGTCCTTGGTATTGCAAAGTAGCACCAGCTTGTACAAAATTTGAAGTTTTGGGCTGAACATTTGTAATAGTGATGTCTTGCTTTTTTACAAGAAGTCTATTTTTTACATTTTGTCTAACTTGTGCACCAGGATAAGGTAGCAGTGGACTCCCATTAGTGGGTGAGAGTGACGTTTGTTCCTCCTGCTGTACTGGGGGCTGTGGGGTATAAGGCTGCTGTTGCTGTTGTGCAAGTCTTTCAAGTAATTCCCTCTTTCTAGCACCAGCCTGCTGCTGCCGTCGTAATTCCTTTTGTTTCAAGATTTCTTCTCTTAAACGTTTTTGTTCTTCTATCTTTAAACGATACAACCTGGTTTCTTCATCTTCATCAGGAAACTAAATAGGAAACACACATTTTTTGTTAATATAGTGAAATGCATGTGGGCCAATCCAAACAACCAATCAGAACTACTAAGAAAACATATCTTTCCCAAACCTTCATTCATTATTTGTGTAAAACCATTTAAAATCTGCTTTAAGATTTTTTCCTAGGATTTATTTCCCATTTAAATATAACTTCCTTGCCTCTGGAAGGGGGAGGAACCCTAGCTAAAGCTAATTTGGGAATCTTATCAGAATATTAAAAATGAAATCATGTAAATTTCTACTCATTTAGAAGTTTCTGAAACCAATTAAAGTACTCATTTAAGTTATCAAAATATGTTTCAAATGGAAATGGCAACAATACCAAGGCAATCCGCTGTCACACACAGGTTTTATCTTGCTCTTTTCTGACAAACTAACAAAAGGTAGGGTACTAAATGACCTGAAAGGCCCTGATTAGAACTATTGATTTTTCTTACAGAATTTTCAGGCTGATCTCAAACTCATTTGTCACACAATAATTGGTTATAATGAACAGCACAAGTCAATCTCTCTGACCTTGAACTCATGCACTCTCTTCAGAATCAAAATGTTGCCAAATGCAGTGTTGGAATATTAATGGTATATATGGAATCCTTTAATATTCTAGTCGAAGGCCTTTCTGAAATCACTATATTGTGTCTCAAATAACCTTTGTAGAGGTTTTGCAACTCTCAAAAAAATACTAATGAGAAAATGAAACAGGAAATATTTAAAGAAATGTATTCTGATTATATATTTTCTTTAAAAAAAAAAATACACATTTCCCCCCTTGTGTATACATCAAAAAATACCACCTTATCCATCCATTATCTATTTGGCAACCACACATATCTGAAACATAGTCAAGAATGAGGAAAGTAAAAAAATCTTTGTGCAAGTAAAATTAATATCTAGACAATAAACCTTATGCATTTCATTCACTCTCGCCAAAGGTCTATTTACTCTTACTTAAAACACAATTCTAACAAGACTAATTTTCCAGTTTTGAAGCTCACAGCAGATAAGAAACAGCAAATAAGAAGGAGGAAGTAAGGTAAACCTAAAAAATGAGAGGTGACAGAAGGGCAACAGAAAAACTATTAAAAGCAGAAAAGAAAGTGGCCTAGGGCTATCTGGGAATATGGTGACAAGATCTACACACCTCAATGGCTCCTAAAAAAAGCTATTTTATTACTCTACTATAATAAAGTACAGCAAGTTACATTAATAGTGTTGATATTGAATCATTATCAAGAAAAAGTTTAAAGCATGGACAGTCAGTGCGCTGTCTTAGGAAAGCATAGAAGTCTATGATAACATTTTAAAAAGACTTCCATCAGACATGTTTGTGCTCAAGGGGTTAATTCTTCAGCTATCCAGAAGAACTGATTCCCTGAGGGTATGAGATAGTTCTGATTACACTGCAATGAGAACTGTCAATCATGTCTCAATTATCTGTTTGTCAATCAGTCACAACAATATATTAGCTTCATTCCACACCTCGACTACCGGCCCCCATCACTATCAATCTTTGGTGCAAGTTTGGGGAAGTGAAGCCAATGGCAAAATTAACCTGAATAAAAAAATAGGAATATTAATTTTTTAACATCAAATACAAATAATGCTGCCTGGGAGCTGTTGTCCTCTTCTGTTAGTGCAGATAATATTAAGACATTATTAAGCTATTAAGGTATTTACTACCCAAACTAACATCTATGTTCATAGTTAAGTGATTGCTCATAATTCTATTTAGTCCTGAAATTCTGCCTTTAGCACTTACTACTGAACACTCTAATAAAAATTTCCTTAGAACAATTGACTAAACTAGTATTGTGAAATTGGTAGAATTATATAAATATTTGTCATCAAGATAAACTACTCCAAAAGAACAGTTACGAAAAAGAGTCAGCTAGGAAAAAAAAGTCTAATGGCCACTCAGGTCATCACTCTCATCGTGAGCTATTACACAAGTAGTATTATTTTTTATTTATTCTAATATATTTCTTTCTTTGCAATTATACCTCTTAAAGAAGTTTCCGAGTTTACTTTGTTAATCTTACAGGGAAATTACGATTATATAGGTAATTAAATTTTTCTAAATCAAACTATCCTAATATACTAACACAGTTTGTAATTTAAAGTAATCATCTGATGAAACCTTTTATAAAAGTTAAGAATTATTTCTACAAAGCAAATAATAACCAACTTATTTTGTTAATCTGGTTAATTACATACTTGTTTATTAGCTTTACAACAAGCAAAATAATGCCCATCTTCTCCCATGAAGATGTTATGAATATTAAACTTAACAGCTGAAGGTAAAAGAGACTAACATGAAGCACAAATAAAATATATGTACAGAAAATTTAATTCTGAAAATTAGATTTTTGGATCTGTGATAAGTACCATAAAATTGCTAAAATAGGTCCTTAGAGAATTTTTTAACCAAAAAAAACTATTCTCATTCACATGAGCTGAATTAAAGTCACTAGTTGATATAAAAATATTATTAACTGTATAAAGATCAACAAAGCTCAAAAAGCAATAGAGATTCCCAAAGTTCTAGGCTAAGGAAAAAAATAAAAAAGAATTTTAGTAGTTTCCTAGAGTCTTGAATCCAAAGACATCAAACACTGTTCATACATTATTCTCAGTGCTAGCCTTGAATCGATGTCACCAGACATCTTTGATAGAAACAGAAATTTAACTGTGTCAGCAGGACAAATTTCAAATGACTTTTAGGAGCTATTGGTCTCATTCAAAGTGCCTTGGCACTCAACTTTGCTAATGCATATAAAGGTTACTAAATAAAAAATTAAAGATATATCAACTACCTTTGTCACGTAAAGACTACCTAACATAACTACATCTATGTCAGCCCCTCCAAATTAAGTAAATCCCATAACTCCCACAAAATCACTCTTTCTCCTCCAAATGCATCCCTGTAAATAAATAAATCAGTAAGCAAGATTTAAATTCATAGGACATATAAGATTCCAAATTTGGAACATTGAGGTCATTTATTTTATACCACATTTATTCTTTCTGTATAAATAATTATACATTACTTAGCTACATAAATATCACCAATAATTTTTTTTTAACCAAGTAATTATACTGGTGGCTAAAACTATGTTCAGTGTCACAATACATAAAAAGAAGACATTGGAACCAACTGCACAAATATGGGAATCAAATGGAATAGCTACACATAGGTGAAAGGTGTGTCATTTGATACGGTCTAAAGTGATTCAAAAGAATTACAAACTTGGACAAGGTGAAGGTAGAGAATATATCATTGATTCACTTTTAGTTACAATAGTCAGGAAAGAAATGTAAATGACGGGAATCTGGACTAGATGGTTTCCAAGGCTCCTTACAGCTGTCCCATCTATCCTCTAACTTTATGAAAACAAATCTCATGGGGTATTTGAATAAAGGAGGGAATTTCCAAATTGCATACAAGATGGATGTCCAAGGATGGGGTGCATAGTGAAAGGAGATCTGGCTGCAGAAGTATGTCTTTGCAGGGGAACAAAAGGGAGATCCTCGAGGTCTCAACCTTAGCTAAATGTGACAGGAAGCCACAGTGGTCTGAGAGTGAATGGCAAAATCAAAGTTACCTAGATATTCACTTTGCTTTGATAGAACCACTCCTAGGGAAGTAAGTTTGAAAACTGAATAGACAGAATACAGGAAAGCAGTCAAGACAGAAACTAGTCCTAGTGATTAGCAAGCTTGTCATTGCTTAATGGTTAGATGGTCAAGAAATAAATAACAAGAAAGGACAGGACTAACTCTTGAACCACATAGCTCAGGAAAAAGTGGCAGGATCTTTTTGGGGGAAGCAAGATAATGAAGGACTGAATATAGATGAATATAAGGTTTGGGGTTTGAAAGGCAGAAACATATAAAAACAAAATTCTTACCTCTGGTTCTGTTTTTACTTCTACTTTAGCTTGAACCACAGGGCTGACTGGTTTAACTTTCATTTCAGTCTTTCCCTGTGGGGTCCTGACACCTACAACAGATCTTGAAGGGGGTGGGGTGCTTGTAATTGGTTTCACTTGTGCTGCAGGTGTAGAGGAGCAACGGTTGTTACTCATTTCTATAACATGGGATGGTGCTATTGGTAATTCACGCAAATTGCTATTTCTTGGAGCAGTTGGCTGCATTTGCTGAATTGGCCGCTTGACAACATTCTGTGAAGCTGCACTCTGTCATAAGAAAAAAGATAATTTCTAATCAGAAATAGATACTTGTGAAAAAGAACAAAAAAATGTACATAAACAAGAAAACAATACTACAATCAGAGTAGATTCTCCTAACCTCCAAACTCACTGTTTACACTATAATTTACCCAAAATTCTGAAATCTCTGACCTAATGAAGCACATAAATATTTTGTAATTCTATGCAAGCAAGGGATTTCCAGCTATGTTTTTAAAACTTATGCAGTACCAGCTGACAGCTGCAGCAAGAGAGACAATGTAACCAGAGTGTCAGACCAGCCAGTATAGATATTTTCAATGATGGGCTCACACTTCTATCTAAATTGGAAAGGCTAATTTGTCAGCTTTAAACATGTGATTTAAAGTTCATTTAGTATTAAAAAAAAAAAGCTGACCATCACAAGAGATGAACCTCATTGATGGGTATTTTAATAAAATGGCCACTGACACTGGCAGAAAACAAGACAAAAAGCACCTCGTACACATGGTAATTTTCCAAAGAGATATGTTTCTTAGAAGAGGAAAAACACTCCAAAGATGGGTTTCAAATACACAGACCATGGCATGATCCAGCAACACTCTTGAACATGGACTGAACCACATTAAAATATAATTGGGAAATCTTTAATAATATAAACATAGATTATATTAATATGTGGTTTTCTAATTCAAGAAACAGCCTGCAGTGATGCTTAGGAACAGTTTAGGGGTGTCATTTCCATTTGAGTTTGATATCACTGCTCTAAAGGACATACTTTGAAATGGAAAACACCACAGACAGACACACACACACACACACACACACACACACACACACACACACACACGAATAATAAAGCCAACAGAGGATATCTGAGGACAGAAGGAAGGGGAGAAATCACATCTTAGAACAGGGATTATATTTTAGGAGGAGGAATTGTACTTGCAAAGAGCACTGAATCTGGAGTTAAGAGGATCTAGATTTGAATCCCACCTCTGTGCTTGCTATCTATGAGACCCCTGCAAAAATCACAACCTCCTGGGGCCTTAGTTTCCCTTTCTGCAAAATGAAGTCAATTCAATCTCTAGATCTCTGATCCTAATAATGACAAAAATCATACAAATAAAGGGTGTTTCCAGAAGATTCCTGAGGGAGATGGGAAACTCTGTGAAACAGCATTTTTTAACCAACGGGAACAGGAATAATAAGTTTCATTCTTTATACTGCATTTTAGTGCATTTCATATAGTAGACTCTTAAGAGCTGTTGAGCTCTGAGATTATTCAGGTTTCATGTTTTACACACAGAACTCATAAAGCTTTCTACCACTCTTTTAAAAAAGTTATGGAACTTAATAGTCTGCCTGCCCATTATAGCCCCACAACATTTACTGAAGGGATAAAGGGGCAGCTTTTAAAGAGTAGGCATAGATCATAACACTATAGCTCAAAGTGGTCCAATACTTTTTTTTAAAAGGCAACAACAAATCTATGCCAGATCTAAAACTATAGAACCCAGGTATCTCTATGGAAGCTCAGTATCCTTTCCATTAACCACACTGCTTCTTGTTCCTGACAGAGGAAATCAAATAGCCTTCTCTCCTTTTGAACACTATTAGTTCTTCCAGAGGTAAGAATTGCTAATATACACCTTTTATTTACGAAGAAATATTTGTATTGTTTTATATGCAGAGACCAAGGTGATATACACTTACAATAGTAGTACAATGTAAATGTTCAAAACTGTAAGCCTTAAACAAAAGTAGAGACTACTTAAAAAGTATATAATAGCTTTCTAATAGTCTATTTTTGACCTATCAATCCATGTACAGCCATTCTTTAAAAAATCTGAAGCAACAAAATAACCACAAAAGCAATAGTTTTCTTCAGAAAAAGTTTATGTGTATATGTGTGTTGCATTTGCATATACATATGTAACAAGCATGTACATACACATACATGCATATGCATGCACACATAATGGAAGCCATCGGTTTCCTGAATATCATAAATGGGTAGCTAATCAGGGTGGGAAATCTACTTAGGAGAAATGTAATAAAAGTTTGTATGTCAATGACTATTTTAAATTACGGCAGAAAAACTGTTGTTTTAAATTATATGACTTAAAAAAGAATTCAAAATATTGAATTATACTTACATGTCTTGGACCCTGTCGCTGAGGGCACTGCATTCTATTGTTATTTTGCTGGGGCTGAGAAGTCTGCATGTGAGGCCTAAATGGTGGCTGAGACATGGGCATCAGAGGTGGTGGTGGGACAGAAAGGTGATGATGATGCTGATGCTGAGGCTGATGCTGCTGAGGTTGGTGCTGAGGCTGGTGTGGTGGTTGGTGCTGAGGTTGGTGCTGGGGTTGATGTTGGGGCTGGTGTGGAGGCTGATGCTGGGGTGGAGGCTGATGGGGAGGTTGGTGAGGAGGTTGGTGTTGGGGCTGAAGCGGGGGCTGGTGTTGGGGCTGATGCTGATGATGTTGTGGTTGATGCTGGGGCTGTTGCTGTTGATGTTGGGGCTGCTGCTGCTGTTGAGGCTGAGGCTGGGGTTGATGTGGTGGTGGTAATGGAGGATGCAAGGGTCCCTTCGTAATTCAGTGAAAAAAAAAGGAAAACACTTTAAGAAACATATTTTCATTTATTATACTCTAGCAGCAATTTCTTAGAAAAACCTAATCTATTGGGGGCAAACTTTGGATGATCCTAAAAAAGCTTCATTTTAAGATCCACTATGATGACTGTAAATAGACTCTCATTTATGCCAGACTACTACCTTAAAATTTAATAAAAAATGATCTCTACATTAGTATTACTAAAAGTTGGTTCTTCTTCAAGTAAGATAAATTTAGTTCTTCAGTATTCATGCCTGTTGAATCTAAAAAATGTGCTGAGAGGTTGAACTCCTAGAAACCAAACATACAGCATCTCTCTGATATTTTCAGAGTGAACTTGAAGGAAAAAAGAAGATTCTTCTGTAAGAAAGGCCCTATAAATACAGGGCTATATATCAAATTCAAGATTCATTTTTATCAGCAGAGGGCACTCAAGACTTTCAAATAATAACAGTAAGTTAACAGCATTATCATTTCTTGTCCAGAATACATATAAATCTTTCCAGTATATCCTTTAGTTGTATTATTTTAAATAACAACTTCACAATCCTCTCAGAATTAATTCAAGAAATAATTACAATGATGAACAGAACAAAAATTTCTAATCTAATTTAATTTGCAGTAAAATAAAATCTTAACATTAATTTGTTTGTTTCCAAAGACAAGTCATTGCTTTCAATTTTCAAATACTACTTCCACAAGTTAAATTATAGGGACACAGATTATATTTGTAAGTATGGCAAATAATGTATTAATAAGACTTAGTTTTATTATGAGGCTAATCATTTTCTCAATATCCACAGCAAGCCATATATGGCTCTAAATGTCAATTTTATCTATATTTGTTTTAAATGAAGTTACTTTACTCATCTTCCATACCTGCATGTTAGGCTGTGTGTGTGTTGGAAGAAATGGCTGTCCTGGGCCAGGTAAGAATGGTTGTCTGGGAGGAATGAAAGGCCGTGTATTTGCAGAGCCTGGTTGGTTGAAGTGAAGAATCCCTACTGGACCTGGAGGCTGAATGTTTGGTCGTACAGGCCTTTCTCTGGGAAATACTGGTTGCTGTCCCTGCTGATTAAATGCTGGTCCAGGCTGAGTAAAAGGCAAGGGATTCTGGGTAGGAACAGGATGACTGCTGTTAAGAATCGTGGGAGGTGGTGGTGGTGGAGGAGGACTTCGTTGCTCAAACAAAGGATGGCTCGGGAACCTTGGTTCTCCTGAAACTAAATGATATTACAAGCATATTATCTTCTTGATAGAGAATATGAACTTCTTAGTACCATTTTAAGATGAAACAGAACTATGTTAATTTGATCCTACAGGACTGAAAATTCAACTCAGACTCAAAAGGCACAGATTACCCTTTCCTACCAAATCATGTCACTGAGTATTTTTTTCTTTTAAAATAATCAGTATAAACTAATTAAATTCAAATATACAGCTTAACATATTACTATAATTATTTTTCTGTTACTTTTTCTTTAAAGGTTCTATGTTGCCTTATGTGATTCATTTTTTTCTTGATCATACATTTGAATTTTTTAAATATAAACAAAATGAATAATTTTTTGGACATTTTCTATCAACTCATCCCTTTCTTATCAATGTCCTATAAATTTCAGATCCCCCAAATAAGACTTTCCTCAGCTAAAGCTACTGGAGCAAAACTGAGTATCTTGTAATTTAAAAAATACCAGATACTGATGCTTGGATGAACTGAATTAAAACAAAATATATCTATAGGTAATACTATGAACATATCAAGCAGACTTTTTATATTTACAAGGCTACTTGAAATTATATAACTTCTTATTGATGTACCTCCTAAGAAGAAATGGTCTCTGTCCTGAGGAGGTGGCGGGGCTCTCCATTGGTCCTGGAGAGGAAGCCGTGGGGGCTGGTTGAAATTGGTAGGAACAGGCCCAGGAGTATGTTGCGGAAATTCTGGAGGAACCTAGTAAACAAAGGAAAAAAAAAACTAAGTTATGAAAAAGCATGAAAATTCACACAGAATATAAAGTTTTTCTCTGAAAGTATTAATTGATTTATCAGTTATTTTTGATATTCCGTACGAGTAGGCAATCAAAATGGGCAATGATGCCATAATATTAAATAGTATATCTAGAAGAGAATTCATTGTTTTAATATAATATCATTGTTGTACCACAGGAATACTACTTTTCCCAAGCTTATTGAAATCCATGCAATTATTGACCTTCTTTCCCATTAATCCAAAAGGCTGGATGTCTACTTCAGAAAATGCTCCTGACATTTATCTTCTTAACCATGTTATTCTTTGCCATCTATTTAGTCAACTCTAAGCTATAGAAATGAAGCAGCTTTAGCTCAATAAAAAAAATCAATTTGTAGAAAAAAATTAGAAATATTTAATAAAACCATATGGATATTTTAGAAAATGTATATAATTTTTAAAAACCAAATTATTATATTTAGTGAATATAAAATGTATTGATTAACAACAATAGTAGCTAACATGCATAGCACATTTTATGGTTTACAAAGAATTTTACATGTGTATATTATCTCAGTTGGTCCCCATAACAACTGTGTGAGGTAGGCATTATTATTATCTCATTTTAAGGATGAGAAAACTGAGGCTTGGGGTGGTTAGGTGACCTGTCCCATTGGTTACATACTTAGTAAATTAAGAAAAAGGATTTTTTAAATAATTAAGCTATTAAGGATGTTATTTATAGATTCAGCTTTATATTAAGCAATTACAATTGGAAGACTTTTAGAGATCGTATAGTCCTAAATGCTTCATTTTGCAAAAGCAGAGTCTTAAGGGACACACCATGTAAAAAATAAGTAAAAATATGATAACTTCCGAAGGGAATGAACCCTAAGTGGAATAACAAGTAAGGTGAATTGTGAATAAAGCTGGGAAAACAAAGAGGAAAGGGGTAAGATAAGACTGCATTTCAGGCATTAAAGCCATCCCACCCAGGCCAAGAAATAGTCAGAAGATGGAATGACAGATTTGAGGAAGAGTATGTAAGCCAGTTTGGCTGGAAGGCAATATATGAAAGGGGGACTATATATGGACTATACATCGGGACAGGTAGGCTCAAGAAAGAAGGGCAATAAATGACAAGCCAAGGAGTTTGCATTTTATTCCAGAAGAATCAGGAAATCACTAAAGATTCTTGAACAAGCAAGTGATATGGTCAGTCTTGTGCTTTTAAGATGTACTGAAAAAGTCAGTCTAGGAATAGACAGACAAATTAGAGAGATGCTACAATAAGAGGTAATGATGACCTGAAACAAGACAATGATTTGTGTAACTTGAGAGAAGAGAACTGGGGGTGGGCAGAGCTACAGAGGTAACACTGGCACGACTTTACAAATGACTTGTCATTGGGGGGCATTTGGGAAAGAGAAGAGCTGGGAATTTCTACAATTATGAACCTAGAAATTACATAACTGGAAAGATATTAGTGCTCTCAACAAAAACATGAAAGTTTAGAAGAAGACTATGTTTAGGGAGAAATGAAGGAGTTTCACTTTGGACATGTTTCGTTTGCTTTGCTTGCTGGATATTCAGTTAGAGATGTTCAATAGCACTAAGTCATGCAGAAAAGGAGCTCAGAGAGAAAAGGGCTAGACAATACACATCTGGGATCTACCTGCATGGAGATAACTAGACCTCAAATCACCAAGGAGTCAGGACTGAGCTTTGAGAGTCTCATAACTTAGGGGGTAGGGAGTGGGTGATGATCCAGTAAGGACATAGTCATTTCATCTACCACATGGGTAGAAGACCTAGACAAGAGTATTCTCATGAAAACTCAGTAAAGATACAGTATCCAAGAGAAACTGTCAAAAGTTTCAAAGAATGCAGAGAACAAAAGAAATTATTATGAAGAAACAGATCACTGTATTTTAGCAGTTAAAAGATCAGTGGTAACCACACAAAAGACATTTTCAGTTTAGTGGTGGGGTCTGAAGCCAGAGCAGGAGGGCAATGAATAAGAGAGGAAATAGAAGCAATGAGTATAGATGGATTTTTTTTAAAGGCTTTTGACTGTAAAAGGAAAGAAACAAACAGGACAATAGCTCTGAAAGAATAGTAGAGTCAAGTGAAAGTTTCTCAAGAAGAGGTGAGACCAAGACACCAAGGTGTGCTCATTCATGAAGTAACAGAGGAGTCAGTAGACAGGAAGGTTAATATTGTAGGGGGGAAAATGATCCAAGGGGAAAATTTAGAGAGGCAGCATGACATGGGGGAAAGAGCTCTTTAGCGTCTTTAGAGTCAGATAACCTTAGTTGGTATCCCACGGCTGATGCTTACTATCTCTGTAACTTTGGGTAAGTCATTTAATCTCCCTGAGTGCCTCAGTTTCCAATTCTTTAAAATGAAGGAGATGGACTACTTGATATCTGGAGTTTCTTCTGGTTATAGCTCTATGATTTCATGAAATGGATGAGGATAGGACAGAGGAAGGGTGTGGGCATCAGCAGTGAGACCAGGGGCTCTTAGAAAATTGGGGAAGGTAAACCAACATTTTGAAGTGCTATATTCCATGAAGAGAAAAAGGTGCTTATGATGAACTGTTTTGATTTTCTCAAACTGAGAAGTGAAATGCTCTCTAGGAAGAAGAGGAGGGATGGTAAAGGAAGCTTGAAGTGAAAATGTATGGAAGAACAAATGCAGCAAAAGTGGTAAAATAATTAAAGAAGAATAAAAATATTGGATTAAGTAACCTCTGGTAGATCCAATCTGCACCACTGTATAACTGTCCTCAGAGGTATGTGACTGGTAGCAGAGAAAGTGAATATATTAATTTCAACCAGTATATCAAGTTAAAATACCACAAAGTTTTAAAAATAGACAGCTACCAAGTCATTTCATGATTGCAAATAAATCAGTAGAGATGAACATTAGTAGTAACCAAGGATGAAATGTACTTTACAAATGAGACTATATACTTACCTATAAACTTTTTCATACACTAAGAAACATGTTATCATCTAATATAAATCACTTAACACAAATTGAAGATAGTAGAAACACCCGTGCTATGCTTTTATATGCAATATTTCATACATCATAATTTTATTTTTATTAGAGTATACTGGAAAAAAACAATATTGCTTCACTCACTACTGCTTGCTAAAAATCTACTGGGAATTTCAATACCTACGTATTTCTGCCATTACTAAAGTCTTTATGCTACAACTGAAACTATTCTAGACCTTAGAATTCATCAAGTATATTTATATACATGCATTTAGACATGTGTATATATAAATATATATCAATAAACAATGGGCAAAGTTTTTCATTTATATGAAGAATGAATTTTGTAATTCATTTGGAAGTCTATTAAAAACATTATAATTTAATCAATTAAATTTATATGGTGATAAGACACAAAAATATTAAGCACCAAAACTGGGATGCCAACTGGGGTTGTCTGACTAAGGAGTCAGGGCTCTTTCCCCCATGTCATGCTGACTCTAAATTTACCCCTTGAACCACTCCCCCCCTACAATATTAATAACCCTCTTCCTATCTACTGACTTCTTCCCAGTTACTTAGTGAACATACCTTGGTCTCTCCTCCTCTAGAGAAACTTTCACTTTACTCTTCTCTCAAAGCTCCTTTTTCTCTTCCCTTTCATAGTCAAAAGTCTAATTTAAAAAAAAGCCATTGCCTCAAGGGCAAAGACTGCTTCTTTTTTGGTCTTCCTGTGTGGTGGAACCTAGTGTGGTTCCTCCAACTTAATGACTGATTCTTAGAATGCAAGACTTCAAATTATTTTACTAACCATACTAATTTTCTCTAAAGTAAACTCAGACTTTTGTAGGTAACAAATAACTTGTGAAAAGTCTGCAATGGCTCAGAAAATAATGTGCACACAAACATACACACACACTCCCCAAAGAACATTACTAGCTTTAGGTGAGCCTTACTGAGTTACACTTCTTCCAAACTATACAATTCAACAGTCATATTATCAAATGCCTACACCTGACTAAAATAAACTGGGGAGAAAACTAAAATAAAGACCAGTAACTTCAGTGTCTTTTGAATGAACTGTTTGCCAGTTTATAAAATTCTGAATTTGTTGATGTGAAAAGTCTAGGTTGTATGCATGCTCATGTATTTGTTTATTTATGTTGGAAATTACATGGTGTTACTGGTAAGTTATCACCAACTGGATCTAGTCAAAGAGTTTACTGACAGCCTGATTCAACAATGGATCCGGTGTCTACTAACATGCCAGAGGCCTTTGCCCTACTACCTCTTTTTTTGCTAAAGGTACACCTCAAAACCCCTCAGCATCATTCTCCATTTGCTATTCATTTGATCTTTCTAGTCTTTGGCTTAGGCCAACACCCCCCCCCCCCCCCCCAGCCATGTTTCTGCCTCTGATCCCTTTCCCCCTTCTACTCCTTCCAAGAGCTTGCTGCTTTGATCACTGCTTCACATCCCTCCAACCTTCAATCTTTGTCTACTTGTTCCTTCCAAGATTCCTATAAATCCAGATCTTCAACCTCTTAAAAACATTTGCATGGCTCCTACTACCTTTTCAAACTTAGTATCTTATATCTTCCTCCTCTGTTAACAAATATCCAACCTCTGAGAAAAAATATTTATATCAGTTGCCTTTCTGCTCCCTTTCACTTTTTGCCTTCTAGTTTCACTATTACACTGAAATTACTTTCTGTAGTTATAATTATTTCAATTGCTAGATAGTGCAGTATTTTCTTAGTTCTCATTTTGGGGGGAGAGGGGGAAGACAGGGCAATTGGGGTTAAATGACTTGCCCAAGGCCACACAGCTACTAAGTGTGTCAACTGTCTGGGACCAAATTTGAACTCAGGTCCTCCTGACTCCAGGGCCGGTGTCCTATTCACTGCACTACCTAGATGCCCCATTAATTCTTATTCTTTCTGATATCTTTGGTATTACTTGACATTGTTGTCACTTCCTCCCTCTGGTACTTGCTTCTATATGGATTCTCAGGACACTGCTTGCTCCAGCTCTTCTACTCGTCTGACTACTCCTTAATCTCCTTTGCTGAATCATCATCTATGTCCCATGCTTTAAAAGTAGATGGATTCCACTTGCATCCTGGAAGGCTTAGGTGTGGGTATGGTTTTGCCTCTCTCTCACATCTCATCTCGTCTCGTCTCGTCTCATCTCATCAGCTCAATGATTCTTGTGCATAGGACTTCCACATCTATATATACAGCAATAATCTCTCCTGAGCTTCGGCTGGACCTCACCAAATCCCTATAAGACATCTCCAAGTAGATATCCTGGGGGAATCTCAAACTAATCATGACTAAATTGAACTTATTATCTTTCCAACAAAACCAATCAGTCCTTCAAATTTTCCTATTTTGAATGAAAAGAATGTTGGATTTGTAGCCTTAGGATCTTGGTTCAAATCCTAGCCTGCAACCTACTATGCAACAACCATGTATGATTTGGACAAGACACTTAACCTCTCTGCATCTCAGGTTCCTCATTTTTAATAAAAGGAGACTGGACATCATAATTCCACAAAGTTCTAAATCAATCAATCAAAGAACCACAATAAGTGCCTATGAACTAGTCACTGTGCTAAGCTGGAAATACACAGAAAAAAGAAAAGAGTCTTTGCTTTCAATAATCTTACATTCTAATAAGGGAGACATATGTATGTAACCTTAAAGGAGAAGGTACCAGCAGCTTGGGGAACCACGAAATCCCTCCTATGGAATGTGGTATTTTAGTTCAAGTTTAAAGGAAAACAGAGATTGATAAAGGCAGAAGTGATGAAAGAGTACATTCCAGGCATGGAGATGCGAAATGGAACATCACGTTACTATATGTGAGGAATAGCTAGTGGCTAAGCCTGGATGATATAGTACATGAGGGGCAGTAATGTACAAGGTAAGATGAAAATTAGGAAGGAGCTACGTTGTGAAAGGATTTATGTCAAACAGAAAAGTCTGCATTTGATTTTGGGGGTAAAAGAGAATCCACTAAAGATCACGAGAGAAGAGAAAGGGAGTTGACATGTTCAGATGGATGCTTTAGAAAAATCACTTCTAGTACTGTGCAGATGATGGAGCTTCCTGGTTTCCTGCAAGTCCCTGCTGAAATTCTATCTTCTACAGGAAGCCTACTGCAATCTTTGAAAACATCTTCCCTCCTACTGACAGCATAGTGCCTGACACATAGCAAGGGCTTTATAAATGTTAGCTATTATCATTATTCTTTCCAATTTACTTGTATATATCCTGTTATACACAGTTGATTGTATATTGCAAATTTCTTGAAAGCAGACTATCTTTTACTTTCTGATGGGGCCCCAGAATTTAGGACAGTGCTTAGCATATAGTAGGTGCTTAATAAATACTGTCTGACAGAGAGAGTGAGGAAGAGCCAAGGCAGAAAGACTGCTTATGAGGATACTGCAAAGAGATGAACTAGCCTAAACTAGGATAGTGGCTGTATGGAGAGAAGAGGACAGATAGGAGAGATATTGTATAGATATAAACAAGATTTGGCAACAAGTTGGCTAGATTTACAGCAATAGTCTCCTAATTAGTCTTGCTTGCCTCAAGTCTTTCTTGCCAAAGTAATTCTACTTAAGTGTTGCTCTAACTAGGGGACTAGCCCTACTTAATCAAATACAATGGTTTCCATTTAGAATAAAATATAAACTCCCCTGTTAAGTTTTAAAAGCCATACACAAAAATCCTTGTACCAATCTATCTTTCTAACTTCTTTGCAATTCATTACTTCTCCCTCATTCTACAATCCAGACAAACTGGTCTCAATTTGATCCTTATACAAGGCACTCTATTTCCTATCTCTACCTTCCCACTACACATGCCTGAAATGCATTCCCTTCTTCCTTCCACCTCTACCCTTCTTTTCCTTTAAAATGAATCTCAGGTACCATCTTCTGCATGAAACCTTTACTGATTTCTGTTTCTCTCTGTCTCTCTAACACACACACAATATCACATATACACTACCCTCCCTCCCCCTCCCAGTGTCCTCCTTCCCAAACTATACTGTATTTAATTACTTTGCATGTATTTGTTACTTATTAAGTTCATATTTACACTACATTTTTCCTTAGCAAAGTTTTTTTTAAATAGAAACAAGTGTTTCTAAGCATAACAACAAAACAAAAACACTACATAAAACTATAAATGACAATGTTATTATGCTTGCTTTTTAAAAAGTACATAATAAATTCTATATATTACTTTTAAAACTGTCCGGTCATCTGTGTGCCCTTATTTTTCTTCTGTTCTCTTTTTTTGCACTTAAAAAAATGTTACAGTGGTTCTTTTTCTTTTTCGGCATCACTACTGCTAACCTCTTGCCCTACTCCTCTCCCTAACAACTAAAAATAGAAAGGGGGGGTACCCTAACCTTGTAACAAATAGTCAAGGAAAATGATTCACTATAATAGTGGCCATGTCCAAAAATGTATGGCTCTGCATGTTGTACACATTATCTGTCTGTGAGCTGGCAGATAACATGTTTCACCTTAGGTCTTTTGGAAACGTGGTTGGTCATTACTGTCTCTCAAAGTGTATTTTTTTTTTCTTTACAATGTTGTTGTCTTTGCATAAACTGTTCTTGTGGTTCTATTCACCTCATTCTGTCAGTTCATACTAGCCAGAATTCTCTGAAATGGCGATTTGTCGTCTGGTATAGGGTATTATTTCATTAAATTCACATCACACTATTTGTTCAGCCATTCCCTGATTGTCTTAAAGGCAAATCAAAGCACTCTGTTCGAGTCTGGTTCTTAACTTTTATCCACTCCCCCTTTATATCCACCTATGCAGGTTCAAGAAGCTTGTTCTGCCTGTAAGTACTCCCTTCTCAGTATTATCTTATGTCTTCACCACCAAATCTCTGGCCCCCACTCTTGATGCCTTCCCTCAATTATGGCTTGTTCTGTTGAGCTTGATAAAGTTCAATACTAAACTCTGCATGTTAAATTCTCCTTTGCCTTTGACACAGTGAAGTTCATCTGAGAGGGAGTCAGATGGTCCATAGGACCACTAGGCCTAAAAAAGGACCTGAGTTCAAATGTGATCTCTGACACTCATTAGATGTGTGACACTGGGCATTTGCTTGCCTCCATTCCCCCAACTGTAAAATGGGGATAATAATAATACGTATCTCCCAGGGCTCTTGTGAGGATCAAATGAGATATCAGAAAAGGGTGTTAGCATAGTGCCTGGCACAAAGAAGGATCTTTATATGTGCTATTACTATCAGCATCACCATTATCTAATGTCCATTCCACTCTGCACCTTCCTCCATGGTTATAGTGCATAGATTTTATATGTTCTTATGAACTCCGATTATAAAAAAAGAACAGGTTCCATCCCTTCTTCCTTTTACCTCATCTTTTCTTTCCCCTTTTCAGTCTTAGAAAATAACCACGTGGGGAGGCTAGGTGGTGCAGTGAATAGAGCACCGGCCCTGGACTCAGGAGGACCTGAGTTCAAATCTAGCCTCAGACACTTAACACAAAAACTAGCCGTGGGACCCTGGGCAAGTCACTTAATCCCAACTGCCCCCCAAAAAGCAAAAAAAAGCAAAAAAAGAAAATAACCATGCCCCACACAAGACATCTGTTTTTTAAAATTTAATTCCCACAATACCCTTTGAAGACATTAAGTTTTTAAGGGGATACTTCTTTCTTCTCCCCTTGTTAGAATGTCACATCTTCATACAGCTCCTTTTAATTGTTCAAATAAGTTTACTTTGTAAGTTTCTCTGGAGTCCTGTGTTTGCCTTTCAAACATGTGGTCTTCTGTCTCCTCTGGTCTTTTTATCAGGAATACTTGAATGACCTTCACTACATTAACAATCATTTTTATTCCCCTCTAGGATTATATAAAGTTTGGGGTTAAATTACTGTTTGTAAGTTTAGATCTTTTGCTTTTTGGAATGTTGTCACGTGTTGTTTTTTCAATGCAATTTCTGGACTTGCTTGTCCTTCATTCTCGAAGAGGACTATGACAACAAGAAAATGCTATGACTTATACAAGTGAATTGGATTTAAGTGAAGGAGGGCTATGCAAGAGCAATTTGGATACAGTGGCAAGATATAGACCAGGACAACTGGAGATGGCCCTCACTTCTGTACTACAATGCTAACAAAGAATACATCTTTTCAGAAGCAGCTTCTGGGTCTTGTAGATCTTATTTCCTAGTCACTTTAATTGCTTCTTTCTGGGTGCTTACAATATTTTTACTTTGATGGTAGAGCTCCAAATTTTGGCTATGCCATTCCTGGTACTCTTTAATTTATGATTCTTTCCAGAAGACTGGTGGATTCTTGCTAACTTTTTTATCTTTTTTCTCCTCTGGTTTTAAGAGATCTGAGCCATTTTCAATAACGATTTCTTAACACATAGTGTGCAGTCTTAAAATAAAAAATCATGGTTTTTTTGTTTTCTCAGTTTTTTTTTAAATAAGTTATCTTACATTTTCTTTTCTTCCAGTCTTTTCTTTTGTTATATTATTACCTGTCTTTTGAGACACTGATTTGTTTAGTCTATTCTGATTTTCAAGGATTTTCTGATTTTACAAGGGCTCCATTTCTTGTGTGAATTTTATCATTTTATTTTCTATCCTATTAATTCTTCCAGTTCCTTCTTCAAGAGCTTCCTTTCATTTTTTTATCTCTTGCTTTATTTTTACTAGATATTTATGTAGTCCCAGTGGAAAAATTCATTTTTTCTTAGGGACTCTAAAATTATTTAGTTAATCTTTAGGGGATTCTCTAGATTTATAATCATTTTTTATAACAATCAGTATTTTCTTTACTCATGTTTCCAGTTTTAGTTCCTAAATTGGGGCTTAAGAGACACTTGTCTGCTAATCATTTACTCAATTCCTTCTTTTGCCCTATATACACAACCCTAGTCAAAAAACTCTCCAATGCCTCTAAAATAAAAGGGTATTATTTGGGCACTTAAAGCCCTTCATGATCTGGCTACAACACATCTTTCCAAGTTTCAGGCATTCTACAATGCAGTCAACTTAGCTCTGTCCCTTTTCTCATCCCCTGTGTCTTTGCCCTGTCCCTATATCCAGAACATAATCTCTTTTCCCCTCTACTTTTAGAACTTTAGTTGAATCTCAATTTGTGGGTTACCCTTTTCAGGAAACCTTGTCTAATCTCTCTTAATTGTAAGTAGTTCATGATCTCTGACTCTTTAAATGTGATCTTCCTCCCCTCCTCTGTGAGAATGGAAGCTTCCTTAGGACATAAATGGTTTTTCATTTTGCCTCTGTATATCCAGCAGCTTGAATAAATGTAGGTTATTAATAAATGTTTGCTGCACTGGCTTGCTCTATAAATGATCTGGACAAATCAAATTTGGGAGAGCTATCTAACATGATATATGAAGATCAAGATTCAAGATGTTTTTTGACAGGTTGGAATGCTGGGATAAAATCAGTAACTTTAAATTTCACAAGATAAAAAGTAAAGTTCTACAATTAGGTTCAAAAATTCAACTGTCAAAGAACAAGACAAAAAGTCCCAGGACAGCAATTCATATGGACAAAACCATGAGTTAATAATGAATAATATAATACAGCTATTAAAAAGGCTAACAGAACATCAGGCTTTATTATACTAAAAGTACTATTTAGGATCATGGAAAATAATGACCAACTATGACCTCAAGCCTAGATAAAAATGGAATAATGAGGCTGAGGTACTAGAAAGGTTCTGGAAAATCTAGGGACCAGAAGATAAGCTGTTTGAGTTCCAGAAACAAACATCAAAACTGATGGTGGGCCAACTACCTACTGAGGCAGGAGGCCTCTAGAATGTTCTTGCTTTTGAGAAAGAATGGTCTCAAGATGTGGGTGGAGACAAATAGGGACAAGTATTTAGAAGAGTCAATATAATTCTTAATTATCCAAAATAACATTAGGGAGGGTGTGTGTGTGGCAGTAGGGGGGAGGGAGGGAGGGAGGGAGGGGAATATGGGCAGACCTCTTACCCTTGTGTAAGGTATCAATAAATGACAGGTTTAAGCATTAAACCAATAGCTGTTACACTACTCTATGGCAAAAGAACATTTCTAAACTTATAATGACACTTCCTAAAATTCACTGAAATCCGTCCACTGAATCTAAAAAGTGAAGAAAAAACATCTCTAAGTCAGTTTAATGAAGAAAGCACTATGCCTTACAAACTGTTTATAAAATGTTTACAAAAGTGGGTTAACAATTACCCAAGGTAAAATCACTGATATAAAGACAGTGGGATAGGTTTTACTTACTCATTTGCATATGTACTTTTACACAAATGGATGGCAACAGATATAACAATGAAATACAAAAAAGATTTTTTCATAAAGGAATCTCATATTCTGAAGCTCTACTTATGCATGTGACAAATAAACCTGCATATATCTATTTCTCTTATTTGGTAATAAAGACAATAAAAATCTACAAATAATGACAAAGATGTCAAGTAGTCAACAAACTAATTCAGCCTTTGAGGTACTTTCATATTGAGGCAAATAACAAAACTGCCTGGCTCAATGTAAACACCAAGATGAGAAGCAGGAAAATAAACAGGAAGAGATCAACTAATACTATACCTGCCAGATGTATTTTTCAAGATTATGAACCCAATTTTACTAGAAATATTGTCAATAACTAGAACCTAGGTGTCCTGATGCCCAGTGTTATGCTGTTTTCACTATGCCACAATGCCAGATTAGTGACAGACATATGTTCTACATTCACATGAAGCCGGAGATAGGTAACTGATCAGTACAACTTTTCAGGCCTCAATAAAACTTCCCAAGCCTATGAAGAAGCCAAAATGACAGATAAAAAGGTAGACAAGAAACAACTAAACTCAGACATTTTGCCATATGGTTCCTTTGCCACTTTTAGTTTCACTTCCCTTCTCATAAAGGTACCAATAAGAAGTGAAATGGTCACAAGACAGAGAGTGCTAGGGAGGAAGATGAGGAGAAAAAAAAAAATCAACAAAATGAAATGGTTTACTTCTGAATTAAAGAATTGCTTATAATAAAAACCGACTGCTAAAAACTTTAGTCCTAAGAGATTTTCTAAGATCATTTCAGCATTTACAGATAAACAAGTAAAATCATTTGAGTAGATTTTTTAAAAACAACCTTAATTGGGGCAGCCAGGTAGAACAGCGAGTAAGAGCACCGGCTCCAGTGTTGAGAAGACCTGGAGATCGAATCCTGGGCTCAGACACTCAACACCCACCCAGAAACACCTGGCCGTGTAACCTTGAGCAAGTTACTTAACCCCAATTGCTTAGGGGCAGCCAGGTGGCTCAGCGAGTAAGAGCACCGGTTCCAGTGTCGGGATGACCTGGATCAAATCCCAGCCTCAGATACTCAGCACCACACCCAGAAATAACTGGCCGTGTAACCTTGAGCAAGCTACTTAATCCCGATTGCTTAAAAAAAAAAACAACAACAACCTTAATTTCTATAAAATGAGTAATACACTAGTGCACTGTACTGAGAGAATCCAATTCTATTCCTCAGGATTTTTAACTAGACTCCAGGGCAAATACTTATTTATACGAAATATGCCACACAACCTTTAATGTCTGCAGAGAGCTAAAATTTTAAAGGTAATTCTTTTTTTTTTTTAAAAGCAATTGGGGTTAAGTAACTTGCTCAAGGTTACACGGCCAGTTATTTCTGGGTATGGTGCTAAGTATCTGAGCCCAGATTCGATCCCCAGGTCATCCCGACACTGGGCCAGTGCTCTTACTCGCTAAGCCACCTGGCCGCCCCTTTAAAGGTAATTCTTAAAGTTACCTAGCATAGTACTCAATTTATATAAGTTCAAAGGATATAGGTTTGAGTCAAGTCTACTGGAACTGAATTTGAGATTCTGGGCTACTTGGAATTTTCAACCACAGTCTTTCAGTATATAAAGATTTACTTAGCACTTTTTAAGAGATATATTAGAATGGATAATCTAGAATAATACTGGCAGGTAAATAAAAGGTGTCAATAAAATTTTTAAAAGATAATTAACCCTAAAGAGAAATATGAGTGCTAGAGGTTTTTAAGAGCTCCATTAAGTGAGAAAAACCTAATATCTATGTTAAAATATGAAAAGAAGAATTCTGATGGCTTATATATGCATATACGTGTATACATACATACATACATATACACACATGCATACATGTATATGCATATAAAAGTGCTGAATAACTCATGGATAATTTGGGAAGAGATCAACAATATCAAAATTCCAAAGGATGAAATATTGATGGTTCAAAATGCTTTTCAGTTCATTCAAAGAAGAGTACTTAAAAATGTTTATAAGATTAAGAGCATTCAAATAAAAATCAGCAATTAATTAAATTTAATTATTAATTCAATTCACTTAAAAAATTAAAGTTACCTAGCATAGTACTCAATTTATATAAGTTCAAAGGATATAGGTTTGAGTCAAGTCTACTGGAATTTGAATTTGAGATTCTTGGCTACTTGGAATTTTCAACCACAGTCTTTCAGTGTATAAAGATTTACTTAGTACTTTTTAAGAGATATATTAGAATGGATAATCTAGAATAATACTGGCATGCAAATAAAAAATTAATAATTAAAGTAAATTAATTAAAATCTCAGCAAATCCAGCTTAGAAACTCAAGTAGTAATGTACTTTCGTAGCAGTCTGAAATTTTTATTGAAAACTAATAGTGTCCCTCTTTCTGAAATTTCATTCTGCTACTTCAGGAACAACTACCTTTGAGAAAAAGTTGAGGAGGATGAGTAGGTTTTCCCCAGATTCATTCTTAAAGGAAAGTTTAAAAAAAAAACTTAGCAGAACTTTTATTTTACAAATGAGAAGTCACTCAAGTTCTCCCTGTCAAATTTTACCTTATCTATAATGAGAAAGTCTATCTTTGGGAGGACTTGAAAGAAATTCTCTAATGGAAGGAAGTGAAAGCAGCTGTAAGACAGGATTCTATAAAATGCTAAGGATGAGATCACATGTGTCCAATATAGTGGAAGTTGCACTAGGGCATCTAATGCACTAAAATGAAGTCAGAGAATTCATAAATAATTACAATTTTCATTAAATACCTAAAGTCCCATTCTCTGAATAACCCCAGAGCTATGTGACCTCTTGGGGAATTTAGATATCAAACAAAAGACAAATGCCATATACATGTACATGCCCTAAG
>NW_027185612.1:7912914-8012105 GCF_028583685.1 Petaurus breviceps papuanus | reverse complement strand
ATTCATCAGAGTTCATTTGGAAGGCAGAAAACCTGATAAACCTGATTTAAACTATTCAAGCAGCCATGTATGAAAGCAGAAAAGCAGATGAAAGAAAACTCTAGTGGGCACTGACTAACTGCAGAAGAAAAGGAAAAGATTACTATGATTTGGAATGCTAGAGAATTCAACTATATGAATTAAGTTGTCCTCCTATACCACCTATAGGAAGAAAAAAGCTGTCACAAAATATAAAGCTTTTAATTGGTAGTCAATCTGGGATTTAGGTATCATACAAGGAGAATTACAGAATAATGCCTATCTTCTGCAAATTTACAATCTAGAATGGTCCTAATATGAACAGAGTAAATGTATAGTTAATATATATGATATTTTTCACAGAATAACATTTTAAATAATTACATAAATGAATTTAAATAGCTTTTATACTATAAGTATTAGCAACACAGTATAGTAAGTATTCTATCTTGTTACTTTATCATGGCACTGACTTGACTATATCCACAAAAAACTGTACTTCATTAACAGAACTGTTAGGTAACCTTAAAATCAGAATGGAAATCAAAGACAATAATCATAGGAGTTTCAGGTCTAAATTAGATCAGTCTGATTAACTTGTAAAGGCTTCTCAAAAATGTGTAGGATTTTAGAAGCTTATGACTATAAAGAAATGGCTTTGCAAGTTAGATGGTAAAGTATATGGATACACCACTTTGGAGAAGACTTGGATGATATTATGTTATCCTGAAGGGTTTTAAATACTCAAATGAGGAATCTGTTTTATCCTAGAGGAGTTAAGAAGCCACCAAAGATTCTTGGGCAAGAGAGTGAAATGGCAAGACTTTGGGAACATTAGTTTGGTAGTTATTGGTAGTTATTTGGTAGAAGACAGATTAGGAAGGGGATTGTAAACAAGGAAACCAATGAAGAAGTTGTACTGCTGAGAAGTGATAAGGGCCTGAATTGGGGTGGCACATGAATAGAGAAGGAACTGAATTGTAGAGATCTTGTGGAAGAAAAATTAACAAGACATGGTAAATGACTAGATGTAAGGGAGGGCAAGTTAGAAAAAATGAAGACTCAAAGATGATTCCGAGACTGGTTACCTTGAAGGATGGTGGTATCTTCAACAGAATAGAGAAGTTCTGAACAGGTGTGGGTTTAGGACAGAAAATAAAAATTCCATTTTGGATATGTTGTGTTTGAGATACCCAATAGACATCCAAGTTAAGACTCCAAACAGTGAAATTAAAATTCAGAAATTATATTAGAAATGCATCTATAAATCTATGATAACTGAACTCATGGAAGCTGATAAAACCTTCAAGAAAGAGTATGGAGAGAGAAGATTGCCCAGGTTATACAGCTAGCAAGTGGTAAATATACAAGACTAGGAGTCAAGTTTTTTGATTCTGTGTACAGAGCTTTTTGTCTTATTATTTACAAGTTTACCAAGGCAAAATTGTCTTTATGTGAAACAGTGTAAGATTAACAATCTAAAAACTAGTCAAAATGCAATGATTATTAACTTATTTAATATGTGTGAGGCATAATTATATAATACCAATTATTTCTAACAAAACTATAATGCAGTTGTTTCCACAATTCATCAAATAGACGAAAATGCCTCATTCAACATGACTTTTATACACTTAAGCAATCCTGCCTCCTGAAAGAATGTAAGATAAGGCTACTTTAATCCTTTCAAAAAATTACATTATTTTGCATTTTCTTTTTATCCCTTTAAATATCCTTCCTAGTTAAGAAATTAACATTCTCTTTCATATAATTCTTACACAAATTGTATTTTTACTTTTCTACATCTCTTGTTAATTACATGATTTTATCTGTAATAATCTATTCATAAGGTGCTGATAACTTTGGTTACTCCCCCCACCAAAAAAAGATGAAAACTTTGCATAAATTGCTTAGCACAAAGTTAATCTTATAATGCAAGGCATAAAGAGGATCTAACAGCTATTATATGACTTATCAGCTTTCCTGAAAGGGTCACTCTGTACACTTTCATAAGACTAATTAAATACCTTAACAATGTCATTGAAACTTCATGAATCTTTCAATAAATTGCAGCCTTCCTCTACAACATGTTTTCATTTATTAATCTAACTTAAAATGCAAAATGCTATATAAGAAACCCTTCCACAGTTAAGTAGGGCCACTCAGTTAATTCTGATTATATGATTTAAATGCAAAGAATAATGACCACTATAACCTATGACCCAATTAAAACTATCACTATCTGTCATAAAATGTAAATCCTCTTATTTCAACAGTGACCAACAGTCTTTAAAAAAAACCTCTCCCGTTATTAATAACCCATTTTGGCAGATATTTTATAACTCATAAGGCAAGAACAGTTGCACATGAAATGATTCTAGAACTTTAAAAATATACAGTATGGACAGACAGAAGCCAGCTTTCACACTGTGGCGAGAATTGCTTAGTGGATTCTGGTTCATAAATGAGCACAAGACTGAAACTTCAGGCCATCAAGTCTTCTAAAGGTTCCACTGAGCACGGAAATATTACTGGGTGACAGAAAAACACTTGTTAGTGAATATACAAAAAAATCATTCTTGTTTTTATTAAGTTTCATACATTTAAGCATCTCAGTTAACAAATTTCTTATACAATTAAGGTTCAAAATATCAGATCTAATTTTATTTCTAATCATTTCACTAAAGTACAGTTTACATTTAATTCCATCTTCATATGGCCTTAATCATAAATACACACTTTTCTACAACGCTCAAACACAAACAGAAATATAAAAACTATTTGAGGTTTTAGAGGATTCTACTTATTTTCAGGACTACAGAAATGAAAGGTTTTCAGGAAACTGCTAGCAGGGTATTTATGTCTTTACTAAATTAGTTATATTGGATTTTAGACACTTCAAAAAGAGAATTTGATTTGACATAGCAGGTAATACCAAATTCAAAATAACTTCAATTCTAAATTATGGCCTAAATGAACAACATTCTTACTAAAACAGGGGAAAAAAGGCAGAGGGGTAGCCAGGAAAGCAGTTTGTGGAGTCAGAAAACACCACAAGGTTGTCTTTAATTCTTTTACAAGAGAAGAAATACCAATCTTCTTTCAATGCTTGCAAAGGATTTAATGGTTTTATCTGTGTAGCCACTTTGTACACTAATATAAAATCACAACTTACTAACATCTCTTTAGGTCCTTTTCTTTCCTCTGACATTGCCACCACTCTGGTACAAGCCCTCATCTCCTCATTCCTAGACTATTGTAATAGCCTGATAGTTGGTCAGCTTGCCTCAAGTCTCTTTTCACTCTAATTCATCTTCAGCTGTTAAAACAATGTTCAAGTTGTAGTATATGAATGTAATGGAATATTATCGTTCTATAAGAAATGATGACCAGGCCAAGTTCAGAAAAACCTGCAAAGACTTAAATGAACTAATACTAAGTGAAGTGAGCAGAATCAAGAGAACACTGTACACTAATGGCAAGATGTGATGACCAACTTTGATAGACTTAGCTATTCTCAGCAATACAATGATCTAAGAAAATTCCAAAGACTCATGATGGAAAATGCTTTCCACATCCAGAGAAAGAACTATGGGGTCTGAATGCAGATTGAAGTATACTATTTTCTTTTTTTCTTTCTTTTTGTTTTTCTATTTTGTTCTGATTCTTCTTTCACAACATGGCTAATGTGGAAATATGTTTGATATGGTTGTACATGTATAGTCTATATCTGATTTCATGCCGTCTTGGGGAGGGAGGGTAGGGGGAAGGGAGAGAAAAATTTGGAACTCAAAATTTTATAAAAGTAAATGTTGGGAAAAAATTTTTTTTTTAAAATACCAATGTCCTTAAAGTGAAGTTCTGATTATGCCATCCCTCTTCATCTTTGCCTTCTAACGTCACTGGCTTTCTTCCCAGTCTCAACTAAATTCCAACCTACTATAGGATACCACCCCCAATCCCTTAATACCCAGTTCCTTCCCTCTGCTGATTATTTCCAATTTATCTTGAATACAATTTTTTGGTACACAGTTGTTTGCATGTTGTTTCCCACTGGTCTGAGTTCCTTGAGAGTAGGTACTGTCATCTGCCTTTCTTTGTATCCTCAAGCCCTTAAGATAGAGGCTGTATTATAGTACCCCTTAGTTACTGGGTTCCACAAAACCTATGATGTGATGGTCAATTGTCTAGTGATGAACCTCTTCCACTTTTACTGGGTTAGTTCTTAGGAAACAGACACAATTATATTGCCACAGCTACACTCAAGTTTGCTGTAATCTGCAGAACTTAGCACTGCCATTGAGAATGCTAGGTCATTTCCATTCCACAATGAGATATTATTAAAATTAAGCTTTCGTCAACATCCTCTCCCAATAAAAATCCAAAATGCTTATAAACTCTAGTGCTTCACCAATATGAGTTCTGAAGTTTCTTACTTTCTTCAACAATACAAAATTAATCATCAGCTCATATAAATAGCTCCACAATAGAGGTATTATGTATATCAAAAGGTATATCTATCATAATACACAAAAGTCCTAAATAAAATCCAGATCATGCCCAAAATGGACTTCTACACATGCCCCTTCCTTACTAATCCCACCCAAAATATCAAATAACTAATCCATCCCCTATATAGAATTTGACAGCTTTCAAAGTGTCTTTAGAAGCAACATTCTAACAGAAATTACCAAATTACTATCTTCTGGAAGAAAAGACATATTGTGTATGATTATTTATGGTTTAAAAAATAAGAAATTTAACATCAGAATTTTTCTAAGTTTTTAGTTCACATAATTTTTGCTTTAGTGGGTTTGGTCTTTTTGATGATTTTATGCATGGTAGCATCAACAATTTCAATATGTTTGGAAGAGTATGTGCAATTGTTATGACAGATGAGCTAATTGGACAATGAGGAAATAAAATGGAAGATACTGATGACTAAAAATGTTTAAACTACTACCTGAATATCTAAACCAATATCTGAAGTAAATAAAGTCAGTTTCCCATTAAAGAAAGTGTGACATTCTAGGTCAGGATTTTTCAAAGATGACCAAAAAAAAAAACCCAAAACCCAAATCCCAACAACAATCACCTGAACAAACAAAACACCAGGGACAGTCAGTGTCAGCAGGACTAAGAGAACACAAAAACACTAATACATTGTTGATTACTGTGAATTTGTCCAACCATTATGAATAACAATTTTGGACCATGCCAGAAAAACGACACACTGTTCAAACCCTTTTTATTTAGCAATACCACTATGAGGAAAATACCCCAAGGAAGTCAAAGAGAGAAATGAAGTTCCAATATATAAAATAATATTCACAGCAATACTTTTGATATAGCAAAGAACTGAAACAAAAGTCGGTGCTCATAACCTGGGGAATGGCTGAAAAGGCTATTATACAGGAATATAATGGAATTATACTGCACATTAAGACATGATGAATAAGAAGACTTGAGAGAAACATGGTAAGAAATAAATAAACTGATGCAGAAATAGACAGAACCAAGAGATGGAGATGGAGACTGATTAGACTTCATGTTTGACTGGTATTCAGAATTTCCATATGAGGAAACTCTCTCTACTGTTGTAGATCAGTAGCTCCTTTTCAACTTGCAACATTAGAGAATTAGAATGAGGTAGGACACTGAATAGTTAAGTGATATGGCAAGAGTCAGAGATCAAACTTGAACTCAGGTCTTTCTGACCTGAGGTCAGACCTCTGGTTCATTACGACACTCTTCCTCTGAAGCACAAAGAGAATAAATACCATGACAACAATGCAAATCAAAAGATCACAATTAAAAGCAAGATAAATAATAAGGAGTAGAAAAACCAATACAGATGATCTCAGAGAACATACAGTGAAATGCACCTCCCTTCTCAATGTGTCGGAGGGTTTTGCTTAATTGTTTTTCCTTGTTTCAAGAAACTGCTCAATCTGGGAGGTTTGAAGGCTGAAATGACTGTGATATGAAGACAAAAGGCATAACCAAAAGGTATTCAATAGAGTTGTACCATTTTATGACTACAAAATGTATGAAAACCTTTAGGATTTTTTTTTACTCTGTTTATCTCCTTTATGGAAGATACAATTAGGAAAGAAGTAGTCACACTTGGGCTAAAAATCAACAAATTGGTATATAATGTAGACTTTGAAAATATTCTGTTATCTATTGGGGGAGAGGAGAGAAAAGTTGTTTTTGTTTATATAAAATGAAAAATCTTAACATCATATTTAATCAAGATTGTGTATCTTCAATGGTCTTTTAAATAATTACAAATAGGTAACATGATTGATAGGAGTTTTGCATTTAATAACAGTAATTATCTTGGTTAAAAACAAGTCAAGCAATTTCCTTTGTACGGTGCTGATAGAAAGTTGTTTTAAAAATCTGAAACTTTAGATCAATACCCATATTTATACGCTAATCAATAAATACTTTGATGATACTTATAACTTTGAGCAAAATATGTGCAACAGATTTAAGAAAATCTATTACTTGTTTTGTAGAGCCCTAAATATTTTCAGTGTTGTATGAATGCTTATTTAAATACAACATTGCTATTACTTGTTGGGTATGTTATAATAAGGATTCTTTTTGTGTATGGATTGGAGTAAATTGACCCTGAATTCCTTTCAATTCTCCAATTTTACAATTTTGTGGTATTAAACTAAAAATTAAAATTATAATATAGCTTCTTATTCTAAGTATATAATTTTTAAATAGAGCATAAAAGTTCTAGTAATTACTTAACAAATAACTGAGTTAGCACACTATAAAAGCATACTTATTACTTGGGCTTTGGGTTACTAAGGAACAGAGCCTTTTTCTGATGCTATGAATCATGTGCAAGGTGAATTCTGGTAAAACAGCAAGTAAAGTTAAAGGGTTACTGAATTTTAGAAACCATCTTATTTAATAGCTGTTACCATAGTGTTTAGCTGCTGCTATTCCTCCTGCAGATGGGAATTCATTGATATGATTAAATTTGATGGTATGATAATATATGGTAATCGTGATTAATCAGAAACCCACTAGCAAATGGAGGATGTTGGGCATTATGTCACCTGCATTTTAAACTGCATTCCTTCCATGCCAGCCTGACAATATTTGACAGCTGGAGGGATCTGATACTACATCTGCTTACTACTACTTATAGTTCTGATAGGAAAAAATGCCCATCATTCCTTCACTGTCTTTATTGCTATAATTACTGGGCTTTGCAGACAAGTAGTGAAAACACTAAGTGTTCCAAAAGAAAGCATTTTTTCTCATTGTAGTACATCCTTGATTCACATCTGCAAAGACCATAATCTGAAAGAAATGTAATTTGATGCAGCAGTCTCATTCAAACATGATTTGCATGAAATGCTGTATAAAGCACAATCCAAGGAATGTCAATCAACACCACCTGATACCATGTACCCTGCTAAATGAAAACAAAATACATTAAAAACTACCTGTGATTTGCTACTGCTACACAGTAAATAGAAAGAAAATTTCATTTAATGGTATTATTACAATAGTAATGCCATAGCTAAACAGAATAATTTAAAAAATCAAAGGCACAACATCATCATTCCTACACCTAATTTTTCAGTTTTAAACAAACACACCACTATGAAACTGTTTTGTGGCCAAATTTATTACATTTAGCTGGGCTACTGGCTGTCAAAGGGTAATCAATGAACTGAAGAGATGCTAAAATATGCTAGCCAAGATGCTTTAAAACATTATCACTTAAAATCATATCAGATTTTAGTATTTGTAGCAATTTAAAGGGAATGAAAGTCAGTCTAAAAAAAAAAAACTTAAATCACTACATTGTAAACCTTGACTATGAAGAAGATATCTCTGTGATAGCTTCAAGTGGCAAACTTTACATATGACCTTTGATCAAAGGTGTAATAAATATCAGGAAAAAAAGAGAGACTAGAAAACTAAGTTTTAACAAGAGTAAATAATGGTTAATAAGTTAGGCAGAAAAACCTGAATTATAAATTCATTATTTTGTTTAAAATAAAGAAGGCTCCTTAGAACCAAAAGCAAAACTCACATAGAAATGAAAATAGATGTTTACTAATGTAAAGGCAATTCAAAATAATTAGCAAAATATAAAACAGGTCTGGGAAATGAGATTTCAAAGCCTAAATGGCTGATATAGCACATTTTAACCCTCAGGGGTATATGCTAGCTGCCTAAGCCAATCAGCCATGCTAAGAATCTGTTATTTAAATAACTGGAGTATATCTATGCCTTCCCCAAAAGATTCAGCTCTCTGATATATTTCAAAACATTAACTGATCTACAAAAAGATAAGAGTACAAGGGGTAAGGAGGATGCTTCTACTCTCCTAATACATTTATTTTGTGGTAAAATTCTACGTTGTACTAGGTCCTTCTAGTAATAATTAAATATGCATATACTCAGAACAAAAGTATGTGTATGAACAAGAAAAGATTTTTAGCCTCCGAGTCCTTTAAATGCCATAGTCCCTGAACAGACAGTGGAAAAGTCATAATAAAATTCCAGTAGAAGCACAAGGCTCTGATAAGGACAATTCCTATGATCTCTAAGCATTTATTTCTCAAATATAATTTTTCTTTCAAATCACTTAGCAAGTATTTCTAAAACATATTAATTCAAACGCCTAAATGTCTAACTCAAATTTCTAAATAATTTGGTTTTACGTCAACAAAACTAAAACAAAATCTTGTTTTAATATTCCATATTATTTTGAATAAACTGGCCATTTTAACTTAAATGGTAGGTATTAATAAATAAGTAGCCAACAACCTAAGTATACATGATAATACTGATGGAATAGTAACTCCTCCACCCCAAATTTTTAGTAATGACTTAGTACAATGGTTCTTACAAAGAGTCTGTGAACTTTTTTCTTCTTAGTATTTTGATAATTGTATTTCAACATAATTGTTTCCTATACAATCTCATGTATTTTGTATTATGTATGAATTCAAAAACATTATACAAAGGAGTCCAGAAGCTTCATAAGATTGCCAAATGGATCTATGAGGCAAAAAAGGCTAAGAACTCTTGATTTAAGGTTTACAAATAAAAGTATTTTCATTTACAACCACACTAATGAGAAAGTTGTGAATATATTATCTTAATTTACTCATGGAAAAAAAGTTAAGTGACTTACCCATGATCACACAGCAAGCAAATGTCTTAGGCATGCTTTGAACCCAGATATTCTGACTCCCAAGACGAGAAGTACATACATTATGTCATAATGACACCTAACCCTCACTTCCTTTTCTCCTTCAAATGAATACAGTAACCAAATATTAAAAGTTTATACTTATTACTAAAAGTTACTATTCATGAATGATGTGCACTTATAATTTTACAGTAATTATCAAAACAATATTCCATAATAGTCTTAGGATATGTCCTTCTTCTAAATAAGTTACAATAATCGCATACAATGGTACTTTGTGACAAACTTCTCATAAACTGTAGGAATATTGGTTCAAAACCTGAAATTTCTTATGCTTGAATTGTTTTTTAAAAAATTATCATTATTAGGTGCAGCTAACTTTCGCAGTGAATAGAGCACCAGCACTGAAGTCAGGAAGACCTGAGGTCAAATCTGGCCTCAGACACTTGACACTTAATTAGCTGTGTGACCCTGGTCAAATCACGTAACCCTGACTGCCTTGCCTCCCCTCCCCTCCCAAAAAACAAAACAATTAAAAATGCACACTTATGTTTAAAAGATAATGTATGCTAGTAAGAGTAAATGTGCATTTATTTGTTTGTCCTTAATAATAATATTATAATCCATAATAAACATTTTTGAACACTTAAAGGACAAGTAAAAATGAAATGTTTCCTCTTTATTGATTCAGTTCACTATTTTTTAACTATAGACAAGATAATCAGTCTTCAGCTTTTGTGTACAGGTGTGCTATGCTTTGAATGGCTAAGGTAATTAAAAGTAACACAAAAAATTGTGTTTTTATAAAGCAAACTAATTTTAATTGGTCATAAAAGCTTATTAAACATAGGTTAACCATTTAACAATACAAAAAAACCACCCTGTGATGTGTCAGGGTACCTAATTTTTATCTTTGTATAAGAGGGTTTTCCCCCTGTTTCTGTTTGTTTTCTGAAGTGAGATGTACTCAATATCGATAACTGTGTGATGTCGATTCTCTATAATTTCATTCCCAAGGGAGATTTAATTGTATGTAACTAATTTCACTTTGTTTGAAGCTACGATTTGGTTTAAATTACATCTAAGAAATGTTGTGACTAATATTTCATGATATCAATCAAGTTTAATTTAGTAGCAGTGGAAAGAAATGTAACCCAAAAAAGACAAACTGAAAGGTACATGAAAAAAGGGAGAATCATAACCATAATAAAAGTATTTTTTCCTTTACACAATATTCAAATATCACTTTGAAAATGCCTTCAATAGAATGACACAGGTATCAGATATAATTACTTTAAGAAGATAGGCTACAGAGTAAAGTAGAGCAATGTCCTTTAAGACAGAAATCATGTCTGACTTTAACTGAAGACAGATTTTCATGCTTAAGAAACTAAAGTTGAGAGAGTCAATACCTCCTAAATATTATTAAATGTCGCCAAACAGACACTGAAGTTTATTATCACTTAATTCTCTAAATCACTGGAGGGAAGCACATCAAAACCCAGAAACAATTAGCATTGTTTCTGAGAATGCTTTTTTGGAAAAGGACAATTCTCATATTCAGAATACAATAATCAAAGAAAAGCTAAATTTCTCACAAAATGTAAAATATTAACTGTATTGTACTCTAAGTCTTATCTGAGTTTTTCCCCTCCAAATTATCACATAAATTTAGTGAAGTACATTTGGAAAAAATACAAATGAAAACTGAAAGTGAATATTCTAATTTTATAGTTGCTGTAGACATTTTTAGAAGGCTATCAATGACAGTACTGACTTATGTCTATTCCCTGTTTACAATTTCCTGTCCATTTCGAATTACAGCTCATATCAGGTTATTATTGCTGTAATGAAAATGAAATAAACATGAAAGCTAGTTCAACAACAGTTTAGACATAGACCTTGAGATTTTTTCACACAGAATGTTGTAAAGTGTTTTAAAAGTATTCAAAATATTTCTGCTTTTCAATAAGCTAGCTTTCAAACCTACTCATCAAAACAAACATATTCTGCAATTTAAAGAACAGAAATGCTTACTCCAAAATCATATAATTCACTAATTTATAGTTAATAAATTATCTGAAGGAAAAACAAATCCTTTGTTCTTTGTTTATTTTCATTATTTGAAATATTTACAAATTTTTCAGTATTTCACAAATATTAGTATAGAAAACAATCCTCTAAGTCACCAAAAGGGTGCTTACTTGAGTAATAATAGCTAGTTAAGAATAATAAATAATAAAACAGTAAGTATATTGAAAAATAACTCATATTTACATAGCACTTTATGGTTTAAAAAGCACTAGATAGCTGAATCCACTTTTGATATATTTACGGACAGAAGTAAGTCTATTTCCATTTTCTGTGGACTTTTGCAATTTAAGTATTTAAAAGGTCATTCTTCATATTTTAGGATTATTTTCTGTTCAATATAACTACATATCTACATGTTCTTACTTGTTTTATGAACTCATAATTACAACTATAACAAAAGCTTTAAGAACAAACTCAAGGAAATATTTTTCCAACAAGCCAATTAAGTCAGAAAAATGAAAGAAAATAAGGAAAAGTTCTGAAATATATTTTTAAAATTATTTTTTTGAAATGCTCTTAAATCAAGTGGCTAAGCACCTTCTTTTGTTTAAAAAAATTTGTTAAATTTCACATATATGTGTGTATGTATATACACACATATACAACTTTTAATAATGGAAGGATCTTTGCACTTAATACAAGGAGACAATAATAAAATAAAAATCCATATTCTTTAAACTAAAATGCGTTTGAACTTCCCACTGGTGACTGATCCAACAATTTTACAGTTAAACAAAATTAATTCTGCTCTCAAAAATCCATTGACCTTAAGCTTTTAACAAACATTTTCAACTGCACAGATTATTGTCAATATTTACAAATCCTTAAAAATTATATTTAGATGGAGCCACTTTTATTTGCTATATTAATATTTCTTTGCAAATGTATGCTTATCCATATCACAGCAGAAGGACCAGCTGCTACTCACTGGGAATCTCTGGGGTCCTACAGCAGGTCTGGGCTGGCTGGGTACTGGTAACAAGGGCACTAAAAGAAGAAAAACACCCTTCATTGTGAATTTGTTTTGATTAACAATGGTACAAAAAGAAATAATGCAATTTACCAAATAGGTAAGAAGTTGAGGCTTACAGCAAATTCTTGAATACCCCGACACCCCCCCTTTTTTTTAAATTTAAAAGAAAGCCAACCAATATTTCAAATGGTAATAAGAAATTTAGATTTTACTAGTTAAATATTTATAGATTTCATTTTTCTTCAGGAGATGCATCATTTCCTGTCTATTTTTCTAGTAAGTATAGCTAAAAGAATCTAGAAGAATTTTCAATTCTGGTGCTCCCATCCACACAAAAATCTAAGTGCAAGTTACAAGTGAAATGAAACTACAACAGAAATGATTTTTACATGGAAGTTTACTGATTAGAAAGACGTATCATAAAAGTCATTTTAACCACTCCATTTAAAATAGGCTAATTTCATAAACTGGTACTAAGTGGGTTACATACTAATGTGCTTTAAAAAAATTCTCTGGAGCTTAAACATTGTGGTTTTATAAAAACAAAACAAAATGAAATTACACGTGGAATTTTGCAAACAAGTTCTACTCTAAATTTCACATAGCAAGTGGTAGTTGTGTTTGCAGACATCAGAAAATTAGGAGAAAATAAATCCAAAGAATACAATGATTGAGAGTATGAGAGGAAAAAAATTAATTTTTAAATTAATAAATGACCTCCCCACCTCAGCTACTCATGGAATTCAACACATCAAACTTCTTATTCAACAAGATTTCATAGTTCAAACTTAAAAAGTGCTACTGGGCTAGTCAAGCCAATCTTTGAAAATGACTCAAAGAAAGGCTCCCTCCTTTAAAAAAAAAAACAAGAAGACTTGCTACCAGAAAAAGTTTAAAGGGGTATAGGGGTGGTAGTTGGGTGAGAAAGGGAGGTAGGGCAAGAGGGTCATGCTAACAAGCTGCAGATGTCAGAGAAAAAGGCAGCAAAGGCTCAAGGCCCAATCAACGATCAAGCAATTTATAAATGAGCCAAGAACTATGCTTGACACAGGGCAACCAAAGAAAAAATTGAAATAATCCTTGCCACCCAAAAAAAATGTACATTCTCTCAGGGGAGACAACATATTCATAAATAATAAGTATATCTAGAATAAAAAAAAATACAAGATAGTGTAGGGAGGCACCAGCAGCTATAGGGAGGAGGGAGGAGGGAAAATAGAAGGTCAAGCTTCAGCTGAGTCATGAAGAAAGTAAATGATTCTACAAGGTGAGGAAGATGCATATTCCAGGCATGAAGGAAATTCAGCAGAAAGACATGAAACGGGAGATGGATGGCAATGTGTCAAGAACAGAAAAAATTTCAGTCTAGCTTGATCACAGAGCGTTGGGAGGGGAATCCTGTGCAATGAAGATAGAAAGTCAGGTTGCAGTCAGATTATGAAGAGCTTTAAGTCAGGTTTTTATAGGCAATAAGGAGACACTGGAGTTTATTAAACTGGGGAAGGGCATGATCTTAACTTAGCTTAACAAATCATGTTAACAAATAATGTGGAGGATAGACTCAAATGAAGAGGCACGGAGGCCAAGAAAAGTCATTAAGGAGGCCACTGCACGAGAAAAGTGGTGGCTATTCAAATAATAAAATGGAGATATACCCAAGAGGAGAAGCAACAAAATTTTGGCATCTAGCTGCACATGCTGGGTGAGGTAGAATTAGGAGTCAAGGATAATAATGCTAAAGTGGCAAATTTTGGTGATTAAAAGGCTGGTGGTTCCCTCAACAGAAACAGGTAAACTGGGAAAAGGTCAGGTTTGTGTGTTTGAGGGAGAACGATAAAGAGCTCTAAATGGTACATGTTAAACTCAAGTGGCCTATGTAAGTTCTGGTTTGATATGCCCAATAGGAAAAAAGTTTAAAAGATAGTGAAGTGATAGGAAGTCATAAAGTAGGGTACTGTCTGCACCAGATAGAAACAGAATCCTCAAAGGATAATCCAGAAAAACTCACAATGGGTTCTTTGTCCAGTCCAGCTCAGCAAAGGGAGACACCAGGAAGGTCTGAAGACACTGGGTACAGAGTCAGCCAGAAGCATGTTGTGCAGGCAGCACTCCAGCATTAGGGAGAAGCTGTGTAGCAGGACAAATGGGAGTTCCAGACCCATGGGGGTGGGGGGTGGGGCGCACTGTGATGAGAACAGGTATGAACTGGGAGTTTTATTACATTCTACCCAGTTCTCGATCCAGGCCAGATAGAGAAAGGGATCTGTGCAGGGGAGTGGTGCTACTTAGGTAGGAAGGCACAGAGTTAAGTAAGAAAGGTCAGAATTCACCAAGGGCAGTGATGTGGTTCAGTCTTTCAAGGGCACATTAGGTTCTCATTTCTAGTCTCTAGGCCAGTTTGCAAAGAAATAAACAAGACAGAAATCCCAGACCAAAGGAGAATCTAAAATTTTGCTATTTTGAACCAAAAAAGATTTCCATTTAGCTGATAAGAGGTAGAGTCCAGCAGCATTCTATTCCTTCAAGGAACCTGTGGAGCTTGGGGGAGTTTTAGGGGGTGGGGAGGGTACAGGATCAGCTATATGACACTTTGCTCTGAAATCAGATCACTTTGGGAGCACTGAAAGCTTGTCGGCCCCCAATTTCTCCCAGAGATCCATGACTAACCCAATACTCAATACCCCAAAAGAGTAGTAGCAAAAGGACCAACACAAACATTCCCTCCAGAAGGGTCATAAAGCCTATCCCCAAACATCCAAGTCCAAAACCAAGAAGTAGGATGGAAAGATAGGCAAGCAAAAAAAACCAAAAACTCCGTCATAGCAAGAGTTTTTAAAAAAAGAGACTTAAAATATTTTTATAAATAGATTGAGTACTTGCCAAAAAAAAAAAATTAGAGAAGAACCATGGAAGAATTAGAAAGAGCTTGCCATAAGAGGTATAAAACCTTACCTAAGCAACAAATACCCTGAAAATTCAAAATCACCAAATAGAAAATAATGACTTGATAAGACAACAAGAAATATTAAAACAAAGTCAAGGCCAAAAGAAACAGAAAAATATGTAAAGTATTTCATAATGAAAGCAACTGACCTAGAAAACAGATCAAGGAGAAAAATTTAAGGATCACTGGACTATCTGAATATCATGACCAAAAAAAAATAAAAAGCCTGGACATCGTATTTCAAGAAATCTTGAAAGAAAATTTCCCACATCTCCAAAACTAGAGGGCAAAGTAGAAATAGAAAGAATCCACTGACCACCCCAAATGAAAACGCCCAGGAATGTCATAGCCCCAAACCAGAGCTTCTGAGTCAAAGAAAAAAATACTCCAAGCAGCCAGAAAGAAAGAATTCAAGTACCAAGGATCCATAGTCAGGATCACACATGAATGAATTGTGATAAAACAAGAAAAAACAGTTTACATTCAAATATGGGGAGATAATATATGTCCCCTCTAAATCTATTACCGTCATCTTGATTCATAGATAAGAGTCCAACAAGACAAGGGCTGGAAGTGGTTCTGTTATGGTTTGATAATCTTAAGAAAAGAATGGTAAGATAAGTGAAAAAGGAATAAACACACTGTGTGTAGGGGGATGAGAGATGGAGTTAAAATTATCTCACATATTCAGTACACACATGGAGAAGAAGGTAGAGGGAGGAGTGGTTGACACAAACTCTCTCACCTGAAGTGGTCAAAGAACACACACACACACATACACACACACAGACAAACAGACACACACAAAGAAATATATTTTATTCAGTAGGGACATAGGAAGGGAAGGAAAAACGGGATAGGAAGAATTAGAGGGAAGATAAGTTAAGGGAAGGATAAATTCTAAACAAAACAAACTCTACAGATCCACAAAAATGTTTACAGCTCTTTTTGAGGTAGTAAAGAATAGGAATCTGAGAAGATGCCCAGAAGTCAGGACATGGATGAAAACTTGTGGTACATAAATGTGATAGAATATTATTGTACTAAACTCTTATCATCATAATGACCAAGGAGGGAGGAGTGGTTGGATTCCAGGGTACTAATGAGGAAATATTCTACTCACCTCCTGATAGAAAAGTAAAGGACTCAGAATACAGAATGACACAAAGAATTTTTGGACAGGAATTTGTTTTGAAAGACTCTACATTTTCATAATTGGTTTTTTTTCTCCTGTGTTCTAAATTGGGGGTTGAGAGGGGGGAGGCGAGGATGATTTTTAATTACAACAAATAAAATATTTTTTAAGAAATGTCCAATAGGCACTTGGTAACAAGAGAATGGAGCTCAAAAGACTGACTGGGAAATACAGACCAGTAGGCTACTACATGGGGATGATAATTAAATTATACTGATGAAAACTGATGTTGTCAAGTAAGAGATGAAAAGAGATTAAGGTCCAGGACAGGACTAGGAAACACCTACAATATGAAGTCATCATTGGATGATAAACCAGCAAAGAGAACTGAGGAGTAACCACATAGGCAATAAGACGGGTCAACCAAGAAAGATCAGGGCCATAAAACCCAGTAAAGAGTCTCCACGAGGGGAAGAAGATCAAATGCTACAGAGACAAGGCAAATGCTACAGAGACAAGGCAAATGCTACAGAGAGGAATCAAGGAGGATGAAGACCAACAAGAAACCACTAGACTTGGCAATTAAAAGACCATTCCAAAGTTCAAAAAGAAATTTCAGTTGAGTGATGAATTTGGAAGCCAAATCTCGAAGGGTGAGAAGAGAGGAAGTAGGTACATTTGGTATAGATTTTTTTTTTCCTTTACAGAAGAGAAAAAGAATGAAATCAGGGCACGTATTCCATAATGAAAGCATCTTGGGGATTTGATCAACATTCCTACCAAACCTTAAGTTAATTAACATGATTAAGGAATCATAAAAAGAGAATGGTGCTATTATATGTAATCAAACTGGCCTATATATCGAGGACAGTATAGAAAGTGGACAACCAGGAAAAACTCAGGTGAAAAGTATAATTAAATATACAGTTTTGAGGATTCTGGGTTTTTCCTCTCAAGTCTTAACAGTAATGTGAGTGTCAGACATTTACAGGCACCTATATAAATCTGAAATAATCTCAACACTACTACCTAGACACAATAAACCCCATGAAAAAGGAGCCACATAAAAATGAAGGTGTATTTCCCTATTCATATTACAAGTCCCTGACTGATTATACTGCTGGAATCATAATAATGTTGCCCCCAGCCCCAGTATTCTAACTTCCTTCCACTGAACAGCAGACATGTCCTGACTTAACTACACAATCTGACTTTAACCACACCACAGGCCCTCAGACTCAATACAGCCATTGCTCCTAGCTAGCCATTGCTCCCAGATCCAATCCAATATATTATGTGTGTGTATGTATGTGTGTGTGTATATGTTTGAACACTTGTGTCCTTGTATTCAATCACAACCATAACATCCATTTGGCCCAAGACAGGACCATAACACCAAACTATCCATCTTGACCAGACAGAACCACAATAGCGAGCCAATCGGAGGGCAGTATGACCAGGATGTTTGACCACTGACCACCATAGAAGGGAATCCTCCTCATTACCTAATCCCTTAAAAAATCCCTCCTGTCCTTTTAATATTTATAATTTCTCTTATGCAATCAGCATCATTCATTACACTATAAATTTGTCTGTGTTGTCTTAACTAAGTTGTTGGTTCCTCCTGGAACCTAGCTTGCTTCTGAGGGGCATCAATCCTCAATAAATGCCTATATGTGGATTAGAGATAGTCTGACTCTGACTTGAGATGGTGCCACCACAATACACCATGAAACCACAACAGTAGCAGTGAAAATCAATCGTACCTTTCCTTCCCAATCCCTCTTGCGAGAGAAAAGAGAGAGAACAAGCAATTATTAAAACCTACTATGTGCCAGGCACTATGCTAAGTACTTTACAAATATTATCTAATTTAATCCTCACAACAACCCCGAGAGGAAAGTACAAAAGACAACTGGCAAATATCAATGACATGCACATACCCAATATGCATTTTTACATCATTTATGAGCTTAATTCTTCAAAGATTAAAATATTCTTCAATTCGCAATCACTTGGTGTCACCAAGACAATACAAATGATCAAGACAACATTGTTTTACAACAAAAACAGTTCAAAACTACTGAAAATAACAACATGATTTTCTAAGCAGGAATCCAGCTCAATCTTCACCTCCCACTTAATTCTAGTCAGAGCTCAATGACTATCAGAAATATTTGTCCAAACTATGAGCCCAAGGACACAAACTCAAGTTAACATGGCACTTTCAGATCTACAGAGTACTGTCTTCATAAAAGCTTTGCAAAGTACAAAACACAAGTTTTATCCGTATTTTACAGATTTAAAAAAAAGTGATTTGCTCATGGTCACATGGCTAATTAAATGTTGAAACTAGGGTTAATATAACAAACCACACATTTTTCCCATTCACTTTGCTACAGTCATACTATATAAAAACAAGCTATTTTACAATACTGTGTATTTTACCTTCACTTCGGAAGTAAATTCTCTAAGACACAGTTCAGGTACCATTTTCTGCAAGAAGTCTTTTCTGATCCCTTCAAATGCTAGTGCCCTTTCTCAACTACTTTGTAGTCAAGTCAATAAGCATTTACTAAGTACTTTCCTATGAGCCATGCACTGTGCCTTATAAGCTCTTAGGATACAAAGAAACGTAAAACACACCAACAAAAAACAAAGCAGTCCCTGCTCTCAAGGAACTCACAGATTAATGGAGGAGACAACATGCAAACAACTATGTACAAACAAGATAGACAGATATACAAGTTGAATCAAAGATAACGACAGAGCACTACCTAATGCCCTAGCATTAAGGTAGGTGGGGAAAGTCTTCTTGTAAAAAATAGGATTTTTACCTGGAACTTCAAGGAAGCCAAAAGACTATTAGGAAGGAGAGAAATTCCAGGTACAGAGAAAGGCCAATCAATATGTATGAAGTAGAGTGATGAGAGTACTGTGTTGAAGGGATAGCAAGGAGACCAGTATCACTGGATCACAAAGTATATGGAGGATAAAAAAGTGTAAGAAGGCTGGAAAGGTAGAAGATGCTAGTTTATGACAGGCTTTTTAAGCCAAACAGACAATTTTGTATTTGATCCTAGAGTGAACAGGGAGTTAGTGGAGTTCATTTGTATTTAACTACTTTGTAAAAATTTCTATATATTAACTTTATATTTGTTACATATACACATTTTTAATATGTACTGCTCTCTCTCATTTGAAGGCAATCTTAATGTAAGTTGAGATTGTCTGATTCTTTGTAGTAGCAGCTTCAGTATCTAGCCCAGTGCCTGACACAGAGTAGGTAGTCTTTTTTATCATGTGTTCTACACGACACTGGGCAACATCTTTTGGAAAACATACTTTCCTGTCTGATACCCTGGATTATAACAAAACTGCCCAGAGCACTTGAGTTATCTCTACAGTCAAGAGCGTCATGGAATTTTAAATAAATCAAATGTGCAAAAGAGAAGCAAATTCTATAAGGAGAGTTCTTAAGGTTACGTTTTACTGAATCAAACATTTTCTTAAAATCAACAAATAATAGAGGGATATTTTGCATAATCAGCTGCGTAGACGCCCATAAATAAATAGATGGTCCACCACAGTGGTGATTTGCCCAATGTCACATAGATAGTAAGTGTTAAGTGTCTGAGGCTGGATTTGAAGTCAGGTTCTCCTGACTCCAGGGCTGGTGTTCAATTCACCTAGCCATCCCCCTCCCCCCCAAACTAAGATTGCACATAGAACATTCTTATGGTGATTTTATAGACAAGAATTCAGATATACGTATCAATACTTGTCAATAACTCTTCAGTGGCTTTTATTTCTTTGCCTTCTTTGACATACTCTAAAAATCAAACTTTTTAATCAAATAAACAAGTCAACACACATTTATTAAGCCTTACTATGTACCAGGAACTGTGCTAGTGCTATAGATACCCCCAAATAAGGCAAAAGCAGCCCTTGCTTGAGGAAGTTCACAATCTAATGGAGGAGACAACATGAAAACAAATACATACAAACAAGACACACACAGTCTAAATTGGGGATAACAGAGGGCATGCACCAATGTCAGAGTGGACTAAGAAAGAAGGTGACATTTAAGCTGCATAATTTTAGATTTATGTCTCCTCTAGCATTCATTTCTTCCATATATACTTGGGCAAGTTCAGCCTTTCTCCCTGTCCTGCCCTTACCTTCTGAAATAAAATATAGAGAAGGTAAGATAACATTTTGTGAATGATTCAAGTCCATTATTGTGAATATTAACTACTGTGATGTATTATAGACAACGAAAGTTTGGGACACTGTTATAGAGGTTGACTCAGTAAGATTACCTCATATAAAACAACAGTCAGAAAATATTTCCAGACAACACCCCTTCTTCAAGGCAAGCTCCAAACTTGTCAAACAATACAATAGACTACCAATAAAATGTATATCCTAATGCTGATATAACCCTATACATGGCATATTAATGTCTTTTGAGAGTCAATAAAGGCGTTCCTACGATTAACATACCTGTAGCATAGACAACAAAGTCTAGAGTGACTGAGATCCCAAATATCATCAGTAAGTTAATGACTTCAATATGAAAGAATTACAGCATTTGATACTACTGAACAAACTTTCCAATTAAATACTTTTTCCTGACTTGGTATTCTTCCTACCATCTGGCCACTCTTCCCCAATCTCCTATCCCACAGCATCATCCATGTCTAACCCACCCCTAATTATGGATTTCAAAATGTTTTATCCTGGGGGTCCTTTTGTCCTCTTTTTGTGATTTCAGCAGCTCTGATAGGTTCAGTTATCATTTTCATGGAGATGATTCCCAGATTTGTATATCTAACACCTGTATAATACTTGACCTTCAGTGCTATATCACCAACTATTAGATATTTCCAAATGGATTCATCAGAGGCATCTCGAAACTTCTGTCATTCAGTTTTTCAGTCATGTCTGACTCTTCAAGACCTCACAGACTATAGTACACCGGGCCTTTATATCTTCCACTATCTCCTGAAGTCTGTCCAAGCTCAGGTTCGTGGCTTGCATGATACTATCTTATCCTCTGCCATCCCCTTCTCCTTTTGCCTTCAATCTTTCCTAACATCAATCTTTTCCAGTGAATCCTGTCTTTTTACCTTGTGCCCCATGTATTTAATCTTCAGTGTGCTCCAGACATGTTCTCTTAAGAAGTCTATAAAGCATAAATAACTAGAAAAGTAACGTACTTTTCCTCTCAAGTAAACATGCTCATAAAAAGCCTACCTGTTCAAAACACATGATTCTTTTAAGGCACAACCACATAAAATGCATTCAACACCCAATCATTTATTAAATACTTATTACATGTATGGCCCTGTGCTAAGTAGATAGGAATGGAAGTGGCAAAAAGCAGAAAGAGGAGTTATACAGTCAAAAATCTTTATTTGCTTTGATTCTGATATGTAACTTCATTGATGTAGGGCCTTTCTGGAGAGAAAATTCCCTCTACCTATGCAGGTAGGCAACTATTCTGAAAATTACAGTCTTACAGAATTGCCTCATGCAAGGTTGAGTGATTTGCCAGGGTTATTATGTGCCAGGGTGGGATCTGCACCCAGAGAGGCTTCATAACTGTTAAGTCATTTCTCTAGGCACGGTACCATGTTACTTTCCCTATAAGCTAAACAAGAATTAAAACCTAAGAAAAACTGTTACCAAGGTGGAATTTATTTAGCCAATTTCTAAAACCAGAAATGTAAAATAAAGTTATGTGGGAAGAACAGAAGGGATTAGGGCACTGACAATAGTTTCTAGTGCCCTGCAGCTTTTCCACCTATCCTTTGCAATTGCAAGAAAAACACATTCCCACAGATGGGAAGAGACTGGGCAGAAGGTGGCGATGGCCCTGGGAGGAACAAAACCCCCAAGATTTGGGGGTGGGGTTGGCTAATGATTACTGCTGTCAATAAACTGTGGAGGGAACAAGAGTAGGATCAGAAGACAACTACAATCACAGAATGTAAACTCACCAGCCCTGGAGGGGCACGAAAATCAGGCTGAGGCTACAGAAAATTAACTCTGGCATTGTTCATGAGGGCAGAAAACACTACAAACGACTACCTATGAGCCATGTTTGGTCTATCTAGGTTCAAAGTCTAATCCCTAATCAGATAAGATCTTGACCTCATAACATGGAAAAGATTAACAAGGAGGCCTTTGAGGAGCAAAGTAATTTGAAGATGCCCAGTTTTCTTGTATATACTCCCAGGTGATCTTTTGCTACTGGCCACCCATACAGTCACTTGATTTAAGCACAATGGGCTAGATGGCAGCCAGTCAAACAAAGGTATTCAGCCCCTACCACGTGGCAGGCACTGTGTGTAGCACTAGGGAAACAAGGAAAGATAAAAGACAATCACTGTTCTCAAAGACTCACAGACTAATGCAAACAACAATATACAAACATGATATAAATGGATTAAACTGAAGATAGTCAACAGAGAGACATGGGCATGTTTGTAGGGCAGCAGAAAATGAACCAGTTGAAAGGGAAAGACTGGAAATAAGTGGAAAGAGTGGAGGTGACAGAGGGGACAATCTGGTGGAAGAGACAGGATGGAATGGGATTGATTTTTGAAAACAGCCTTGGGAAGATATAAGGTCATTTCACCACCCCAGGCAAAGTGAAAGAGGAGATAGGGGCAGAAGGCATCTGAGATAGGAGACGAGTAAAAGTGGAGAAGAGGGAGCTCAGGGCCAATGACTTTTAATTTTTTTCTGTAAAATATGAGGCAAGGTTTTCAGCTAAGAGAGTAGGGGGACAGGAGGAGGCATGAGAGGTTTAAGGAGGGACAGAAAACATTTAGAAAGCCGCTGTGGAGAGTAAGATAATTAGGGAGGTATAGTAAGACTACTCAGCAACAATGAGGGCCCAGTTGAGATTATGTCACATAAATCTGTAGTAGACTTAGAACAGTTGCATGATTTTCTCCAGCTTCCTTTAGCAGCAAATGTGTAGATAAGAAGTGATCCAAGGCTGAGGCTTGACTGGGTGTAATCAGTGATATGATTAAAGGGGTGGGGAATGTAGAGTTGAACTGGTTCACCCGAGGAGTATAAAAGAGATGACTTAGAAGAGAACTGAGAGGTCAAGGGATTGTAGGTCACACTGTGAATGAAAAGTAGGATTATGTAAGGTCAGGTAGGGAGAGGTGAAAAGTCAATAAATTATGGTTGGATGAGGGGATTTCAGAATTTTTCAGCACAAAGTGATACTTTCTTGAACACAGAGGAGGGGAAGATCAAGGGTATGACCATCTTTGTGTGGGGGGTAGAGGAGAAGCTCATGGAAGAAGAGTAGGCTGAGGAACTGAGTGATGAGGGTATTTGAGGGAGAATCAAGACATATACTAAAGTCCCCTAGTATTAGAGCAGGAGTTGGAGAGAAAACAAAAGTCATAAGACAGGTGTCAAAGTTAAGGAAAGAAGGCAAGGGACTGACCTAGGCATCTGTACAATGGCTATCAAAATTTTGATTGGGTGGTAGATATTAATAGCATGAACCTTAAAGGAAGATGATTGATGGAGGAAATGAGAGAACCTGGAAGTGCCAATGGGGAGTAGAGTATTTCAACTCCCCCCTTCAAACAATGAGCTAAGGAGAATGAGTGATGGTGAAGCCAGTACTGGAAAGAGTTACTCAGAGAGGTTGTGTCATCAGGGGAAATCCAGGTTTCAGTAAGAACTAGTAGACAGAAGTAGTGGGAGAGGAAAAGATTTTAAATGAAGGTAAGTTTGTTGCCTATGGAATAGGCATTCCAGGGGGCACAATGGAAGGACTAGGTGGAGTTAGGATGAGACTTTGACCTGGGAGGGTTGAGGGGGATGGGAACGAGGAATCAGGTAGTAGGGGATGTTGAGGGAGGTTTAGATGATGATCTATAGGAGTTCAGTGTCCCCGAGATGTGAAAAGTATGACCATATGTGAGAATGTTTATCACTGAGTGGAGGGCACCATTCCTCTACCATCAAAGGACAAGCACAGCAGAAGACGAGAGTCCTGAAGTCCAAGAGAATGTTGTTATTCTTTGTACCAGACGTTCTTCACAACCCACCTGGGAGATTAGGCTGGCAGGAAGAGGCAGAAGATGCCTTGAGATGGTATGGACGCAACTGACTGAGACAGATGAAAGATTGAAAGAAATAGTGTGTCTTGTTCATAGCACAAGCAGGAGACGTATCATTATATCAAAGAGTATGTTGCTAGGGAATGTTTCTGCAGATATCTTTGATGTAAGTATGACAGGAAGGAAGAGGGAACATAAAGGACATCTGTGTCAACATTCTACTGTTTATACTGTTAAGTTTATGTTGTGTTTGTGTGTTATCCACAATCAGTGCTGCTGCATTTATAATGAAATGTATTTAAATGTCTTTAATCACGTATAATACTAGATGTGGCAAATGTAGGATAGAATGTAATGGATAAATAAACTAAATGGATTTGCAATGCACTTAATACTTATAATATATTTCATTTCTGTGTTTATGATATTCAACAGTCAATTCGGTCAATGGGAGAATTCCACCCAGGCATTTATCATCTTCCTCATGCCAACAAAAAACATTTAACAGGACCAGATGTGTAATGCTATTCAACTCCACACTGGCCCAAGGAAACCAGTTTGTAAGACACTTGGCATTAAAAGGAACTGATGTTATGTATGCTGGGACAATAGGCTTCTGGAAGAAGACTGCTAAAGATGAGGGTGGCAAAGCTTTCTTCAAGGGTGCCTGGTTCAATGTTCTCAGAGGCATGGGTGAAGCTTTCATGTTTGTCCTGTATGATGAATTGAAGAAAGCAATCTAAGTACATCCTAACTAAAAAAGGAATCAGTGAATCGTGTACAATACTTAACCATATTTAGCATTTGGACCACTGACCTTCAAGAAATTTCTGTTGTCAGGGAGGCTAAGTGGTACAGTGAGTAGAGCGCCAGCCCTGGAGTCAGGAGCACCTGAATTCAGATCTGGCCTCAGACACTTAACACTTACCAGCTGTGTGACCTTGGGCAAGTCACTTAATCCCAACTGCCCTTCCCTCCCACCTCCAAAAAAAAAAACAAAAAAACCGAAATTCCTGTTGTCTTTTTATCCAGGCCAGATCATGTTTGTTGGGGAGCCAGGAAAAGCTCTTAGAAAAAGGGACTCATTTATTGTGATCCATTATTCACACAGTGGAACTGATAACTCAGTTGGTTTTGGAGAAAATAACAAACAACAATAACTGTGGGTCCAAGGAGGCAGATCAACTTAGACCATCAAGTTAAAATGCTCTTTTATAGGACCATAAATTTGTGTTTAAGTATTTATTTTTAAAAAACTGTCTCTCATTTGTACTCAAGCACTATATACACTATTTTGCAGAGCTGACTATTTGGCAGTTATAATGATCTGTGTTGGGCTTTCTACTGTAAAACAATAAATACAGAGGGCGGCTAGGTGGCACAGTGAATAGAGCACTGGCTCTGGAGTCAGGAGAACCTGAGTTCAAATACACAGAAGACTCTAAAAAAAAAAAAAGATACTTGGCATTAAATGCTAACTAGTTAACTAGTTCAAAGATGGTACATACTGTCTGTGTGACCACATGCAAGTTATTTAACTTTTCAGTGCCCCATACAACAAAGATGGTAATTTGCAGATCTGTAGTACAATGACCAAATTAACTTCAGTCCAATCAATCTTATCCTGTCCTAAAGTATATATAAAGTCCATCTGTCTATCTGAAGGCCAGCAGTGGGAAGATCCAAGGAAAAGAAATGTACCAGTAGGATTCTACAACTGTGGTATTAAACTTCTTTTCAAAATCAACAACAGAATATGGACATTTTGTTATTAACCCATGATCATAGTTCACTGCTTTAACCTGTATTATACAACGATGAGAATGGCTAGAAAATATTTACCAGTTGATAAAAAAATTAGCTACTTGTAAAAGACTTCTGAAATACTTGTCAGAAGCCTGGGCTACTTCTTGAATCGTAATGAGCTCTAGAAATCTTCTCTGGTGGACTAACGTAAAAGCTTGTGTCTAACTAACTGTCAGTTTACTTGCCTTGCCCCTGACCATTTAGCTACTTTCCTTTTTTAAAACAAGAAAATATATAATATTAACAGATGCAGACATAAGTAAAATTGATACGACAAATTAGACTTAATGCAATTCCACAGTCACAAAAGCAACTGAAAGTAACATCATGTTCAACAGTCCTTCTTTGAGCCATCCAATTCATCTGAAACAAAGGCCAGGCTCTGTTGGATATAAATTTTCATTCTTTCCAAGGTGTTAAAGTAAAAATCTGCTATTTAAAAATGGTTTCATTTTTGGTCACTATCTTTCCTCTCACATTTTATTACTGGTCAGAAATTTGTCAGAATCACTTAACTTGTTCCCTGCGTGTCTATGTCAGTGCCACTGTGGATGATCTGCATACCCTAAAAGCCATCACAGCTACTATATCAACAAGAACTATCAAAAATTCCTATGAACAACAGGAAAATCCTTTTTCTAATTGAAACCATTTTGCACAGCAAGAACTAGTAACTCCGTAATTCAGAATAAATGTTAATTAACTAGTTCTATCTCACAAGATGGGTCTTCTGCCACAGGTTGTAGCTAAGCCTCCAAAACAAATGGATATGAATTTTTATAAAGATAATATGAAGAACAGGAACTGTATATTTAGTTATATACAGCAACAAAATTTATTTCCCTAAGCTTTGGTATCCATAATCACTCACATACAATTACTGAAAAATGAGTTTTGTTTCTCAAGATCAGAATCAATGTGGTCTACATGGCATACTATATGGCCAATAGAAGCCTAAAAGTCATTGTTAAAAGCAGAGCACTAGTACTTCTAAAGCAAAATTAATCAAACATAATAATTATGCCCTTCTTTAGCAATTCTCTGAAAACATACTTTAAAATTGACAGTAAAGCCAGGTAACCACTAAAAAAAGCTACATTAAAAAAAAAGCATTTTAATTTGAAAATTAAAAGTACCCCACGCTAAAAACTCTCTATGAAACTTAAGAGAACAGAAAATTTACTGTAACCTGACAGTTTTTTTGTCAGATTTTTAACTTAATGAAATGAAAAATAGTGAAACATGCATCACATACAGTTAACTTTTTAAATCATTGCTCTTCCCTTAATAAAAGATGATTCCAAGAGGTCTTACCTTGCACAGGGGTTACTACTGTCCCTTTGAAATGTGGATTTATATGTATGTTCTTCGGTTGTTGAGGGGTCACTGGTGGGGGGGTCATCATTATCCTAGGTGTTTCCATTTGGGGTGGCATATGCATTCCTTGAGGAGGAGAAGGATGGTGCGGATGCTGTAAGGGAAGCAGAGGCTGTAGCTGTTGCTGCTGGAATAGACTTCTAATAGGTTGCTGTTGAGGAGGTGGTGGCGGAGGTGGTGGAGGTGGAGGTTGTGGTTGTGGCTGTGGTTGTGGTTGAGGTGGTGGAATTAACCTTGGTGAGTGAGTCTGAAAACCAAAGTAAGAAATAAATCGAAACAAGTCAAAAATCGATTTAGGGGAAAACTACAGAATTCTGATTAAATGTAAAGTATTGTCACTTAGAAAATGTGCCTAATATATCTTGGACAATTTCTGAAATCTAAATCAATTAAATTCATTCATAGTAAAAAGGTGGGATTATTGGTTTAAAGTGAAGTAAACATTCAGCATGAGGATTTAAGAGAAAGGTAAGCCTCTTAGCATTCTGCTAAACAAAGATGTGACCAAAACTAGTGAAATGACAAAAATGCCTAATATCCCAGGTCACCCAGGACTGCTGCCATTAGCATTTACCAAAACAATCCTGTGTTAACATCTTTGGATTCCAAGGAAGAACTACATCACCCATAGTGCACCCTCAGAGTTTAAATAACTCTAGACTAAGCACTTCCAAAGGTTTCAAGTTTGCAAAGTCTTGCTCAAACCCTGGGTGGGTAGCGCAATAAATTTTTATCAAATTATCTACCCAATTTGCTACATTTCCCCTATAATAGCCCCCTAATATTACAAAAATTTTATTAAAGACATTGATTTTGTTCTTTAAAGATGTTCACATTCTCTCATTCTAACAAAATGAGGCAGACTGAATAAGTTTTATAGAGAAGGAAACTGAGGTACAAACAAATTAAAGTGACTTTCCCAAGGTCACATTGGCCTGTAAACCATATAACCAGTATTGTCCGTTAAACTCCTCACTCTCAGCCTAGGGTTTTCTGCATCAAATTATACGACTGCTGTTTTTAAATAAATATATAATAAAGGAAAATACGGTAGGAAAAAAAAACAACTTGGAACTGGGAAGAGCAACAAACTGAAAAGAAATAGTCTGGTTTTCACATTAATTTTCACATTAGAGGTGACTTAACAACAATGCAATCTTATACACATTATTAGATATTCTGAATGTTCTGAATGTTATCGTTAATCTTCCACTATCCTTAAAATGAATTCCTCATGTTAAAAAAATAAATATCTTTTGTTTTTTTAAATTTCAAACTGTATGAATGCTAAAAATTTAGAAAAGGGAAGTATACTGAATATACTAGAGGTCAAAATTTTTATTTAATTTCACTTTAACTTAAGCTCTTGGAAATTCAATGACTAAAAATCAAAAAGCAGCACTACAGCCTAAAAAATGTAAACATTAAAAATGCTTAGCTTCTGTCCTTGTTTCAAAACACAAGAAGGAAGTGACATTAATCTATATGAAAAATTAGTTTAAATGCTTACTGTAGCTGTTGGTACAGCTGGTTAGTTTAACCAACCATCATGATCTTCAATAAACTGTAATGGCTCCCCATTACCTCCAGGATTACACATATAATCCTCTGTTTGGTATTCAAAGTCTTTTGCAATTCCCCTTCTTATCTTTTGAGGTTTTTTTTTTCCACTGCACACATTTTATAATACAGCTATACTGGCCTACTTGCTGCTCCTCATCCATGACACCACCTCCTGGTACCACGAGTTTGTACTGTCTGTGCCCTGTGCATGGAATGGTTTCCCTCTGGACTTCTAATTTCTCTCTTGCCTGGGTTCATTCAAGACCCAGCTCAAATCTCACCTTCTGAAGATCTTTCCCAGTCCCACCACATCTCCCATCCTCACTACCAGAGCCTTACCCTCTGAAATTATTTTCTATCTACAGTGAATTTACAATGTTGGTATCTAATTACTGGCCTGTCGTATCCCCTATTAGTATGTGAACTCCTAGAGAGCAGGATCAGTGTTTCTGTCTTTCTTTGTACGTTGCTCCATACCCTGCACTTATCGCAATGCAGGTCACCCAGTAAGTAATAAATATTTACTAAGTGGTTGACTGATAGTAACAGCCAGGACTCAGTTTACAGATAAAAAAACTAAGACCCAAAGAAGTTAAGTGACTTTTTCCAACTTAAACAGTAGGAATGTAAAAATCAAACTAGACTCCAGACTTAACTATTATGTAATAGAAATTATATAATATATAGGTATACAACAGAAAAAAAAAACACACCAGAAGTAGACATATGTATGTTTATGACATTAACAGATCACAGATTGTGTATTCTTTCCTAAAACCATAGTATATAATGTTGAAAATTTGAACTAATATTTACAAAATATGTAATACTTTAATGCAGTTTCAATTGTCCACACAACAGGCAGAACCCTGTAAGAGGTTTGCTTTAGGTCATGAGGCCAGTGAAGAGCTAGTTCGAACTAGAACCCACCTCTTCTTTTGCTTCCCTACCATATAACACTGCCCCGACTGATCACATCTTTAGCAACGGTCTTATCTAAACTTCAGATCTCCTGGAGTGCCCAGAACAATATTTTGCTACAAAGGAAATACTTAATACTTTCGCTGACTGCAGTTAACAATGAAATCATTACTTTCCTTTTAACTTTTTATTTCAATTGACTCTATAGTCTCTGGGTCACACATTTATAGAAAGCAGGCTTTACAAATTGTTGAGTTGGGGAGTCTAAATTGCTCTCCAAACCCAAAAATGAAAGCCCAGCAAAATGACATTAAACATAATTAGCACAATGAAAAACTTTTTAAAAGATCCTATTTGATGATACCTTTCATAAAAGACATAAAGACCAAATATAACAAGGGATAACTGCCATGTCACAAAATTTCCTTAATTTGGTCCCATTTTATAAAATTCCTTTTCTCCAAATACAACAGTAAGGTTGTTTTACATTTAAATTCTAACTATTCTTTAGAAATAATTATTAAAAGGGCAGCTAGGTGAAGCAGTGAGTAAAGCGCAGGCCCCGGAGTCAGACGGACCTGAGTTCAGTTCCAGCCTCAGACACTTCACACCCACACAAAAAAACTAGCTGTGTAACCTTGGGCAAGTTACTTAACCCCAATTGCCCTCCAAAAAAAAAAAAAAGAAATTATTATTAAAATGCTGCCTCCAATTTCACTAAATATCAGTTCTTCAAAACTACAAGATTATTTGAAATAAGTACAACAATATTTTGTGAGGTTATAATGCTGGAAATTATAGACAAAAAGTGTTTAATAAACAAAAATATGAAAAAAATGACCCTTAATCATCTTATGTAATAAAAAATGGTTATTACAGGGGCGGCCAGGTGGCACAGTGAGTAGGAGCGCCGGCCCCAGCGTCGGGAGACCTGGGATTGGTTCCGGCCTCAGATACTCAGCACCCACACAAAAATAACTGGCCACGTAACCTTGAGCAATTTACTTAACCCTGATTGCTTTAAAAAAAAAATTGGTTATCACAATAAAGAAACCAAGAATATTCAGAAGGCAATTACACAATACATCATTAAAAATTTATTTATCAATAAAACTTTTTTAATGGGAAAATTTGCTATTTAAAGGAACAGTGAAGTGGATGCTTTCTAAAACAAAGAATCCTTGTGTAACCTAAGGAATAATCAATAAAAAAGTCTGAAATATTAGATTCTTTTAAAGAGAGATTTCTCTTGTACCAAAAGATGGTAAAGTCAAAGAAATTAAAACGTTTCCCACTTTGCATGGTGTTTTAGGATTTCAAACTTTAACTGGTTATGCACTCATGAAGGCTTATATCTATCAGTTTCAACTTCTCAAATTTATTAATCTCACAAACAAAAAGATATCAAGTAAATCAGATGTACACAAAACAAATATTGTTCTTTAAGGTATCGACTCTATGAAAATGAAAAAACCTCAAAAGTTACCACTACAGGAGGCTGTGTAGGTAGAAGACCAGGCCTGTGATCTTTTATTCTTCCTCTTTCACTGTTATCTCTTCTCTGCTCTCCCATTCCACGACACATTAGAGAACCTCCTCTCCTTCCTCCTCGCCTTGAACCATATCGTCCCTGTTTATGTTGCCGTTCCCTTTCTTCAAATTCAAGCAATGCGGCTTTGGCTTCAGCTGAAAGTTCTATATGAAAAGATGCATACATGTGAGCTATCTTCTAAAAGACTATACTGGAACTAAGGGAGAAGACAAGAAAGAAATGGGTAGGTGATCATCATATGATACTCTGCTATATCCTGAACAACTATTAAGCTGGTACTGCAAAGTGCCATAGGAAATAAGATAAAATTTGCTTATTCTTTGTTTACCTTTCAGTGTTGATTCTTTTGTGAAGGCAAACTAGGCCATCTTTTGCCTCAATTCCTATCTAGCCTTTAACTACTGAATGTGCATTGCCTCAGACAAATGAGACCCAGGAAAATCTTAGCTTTAAAGGCCAAGGTCTCTCACTGCATCAGGAGCCATTGCCAGTCCGTCTTGACCTATGTCTTGCCATTGGAGTATGGTGACTCTGGAGGAGCAAATTAGGCTGAAGACTCTGCCTAGCTCTGCCTTACTTATATCCAATTCACTTGCAAGTCAAGACATCACTCAGCTGATGTCACTGGTATCTTTGAGAATGAAGGACAAACAGCAACTTTTCAGTGACAAATTAAAATTTGCTAAGAGACATACACTTTGGTGAAAATATTACATAATTCTTTGTTCTTGTGGTGTCATTAAAAGGGTCCTGAACTTAAGAACCAAAATGACTGAGTTTAAGCCTCTGCTCTGCCACTTAGAAGCAATGTGATCTGGGTAATTCACTAAAGTTCTGAGAACCTCAGTTTTCTCTTCTATAAGATGTAGATAAAACTTACACTATATAACAAGGTTATAGGTCACAAGACACTGCTTCATAAAAACCACGAAATGTGAAATAAATGTGTTTACCATCAAACCTAAGTGAAATTCAATTGTTTCAACTTTGAAATGCTTAAGCACTCTGAACAACACAATGACCAAGAAACTCCAGAATGAAGCGTCTCTGTCTGTCTCTCTCTCTCCCTCCCCCCCCTTAACAAGTTGTGAGACTAGGTAAAGAATGAGATACAGATTTCCAGATATGATCATTACCACAAAAATCAGGTTCATTTGATTAGACTTTGATCCCAAGAGAGGAGTACAAGGTGGGGGCTAAGAGCAAAGGATTAGGGGGAGATTGTGACAGTGATTTTTTTTTTAAAGTATCAATAAAAAAATCATCAATGAAACATTTGTAATTATATGGAAGAAAGCAAAAGGAAATTCAAAAAAGGACACAGAAAGAGCAATGTTAGGGACACCATGTATAATGTGAATTTTAAAAAATAAGATATACATAAGGTTCATAATTTCATACGCAACTCTGGTTCTCTAAACTTTGAAATGTTGGAAGTATGGCTGACGATGTAGTTCCTAATGAAAAAAGTGCTTTTTAAGAGAAGTTCAATTGTTAAATCATCTCTTTTCTCAGAGTACAGAAAACATATGAGGTTCAGTTTGCTTTGAAGAATGGTACTAGTCAGAATCTTTTCTGGTACTAAACTAAATAAATTGCTCTCCCAGTTTTTTGAAAAATAAAGAAGAATATAAGAGTTAATTTACAGAATTAGATAAATAGTGAAATTCTTTTGGAGGTAGAAAAAGGTCTAGGATCTCAAGAGAAATCATTTAGAAAAAAAGTACAAATAAAGGGGGAAACTTATTTTCAGAATTCATACTATATTGTAAAGTAGTAATCATCAAAACTATTTGGAAGCGGGGCAGCCAGGTAGCACAGCAAGTAAGAGCACTGGCTCCAGTGTTGAGAAGACCTGGAGATCGAATCCCGGGCTCAGACACTTAGCACCCACCCAGAAACACCTGGCCGTGTAACCTTGAGCAAGTTACTTAACCCCAATTGCTTAGGGGCGGCCAGGTGGCTCAGCGAGTAAGAGTACCGGCTCCAGTGTTGGGACGACCTGGAGATCGAATCCCGGGCTCAGACACTCAAGCACCACACCCAGAGGTGGCTGGCCGTGTAACCTTGAGCAAGTTACTTAACCCCGATTGCTTAAAAAAAAAATATATATTAAAAAAAAAAACTATTTGGAAGGGATTAAAAAACAAAAACAGAAAAAGAGACTGGGGAAAGAAATAGCATAATCAAGATCCAGAAAGAAACACAAAGTATCCATTGTAAAAAGCCAAAAGAATAAACTTCTGCAGGAAGAATTCCAGTTCCCCTTTTCATAAGAACTGCTAGCAAGCAATAAGGTGTAGAAAGCATATAACACTATATGCCACAATAAACACAAAGAAAGTAAGTGATCAAAATTTAAAAGGTTCCCTTGTTAAAAAAAAAAAATTTAAAGGACAAAAAGAACCTTTCAGAGCCAAGATTAGAAGAATTCATAACCAGACAACGCATATAGGAGATTACATGAAAGTAAAGGAAACTTTTCTACAAACAAAAAAACAACTAAAAGAAAATAAACCTGTCAAGACAGTGTGGAGGTGGGAGAAGGGGAATTTCCTTAAAAGTGTTTCTGTGGGTCCTCATTACTCAACCTGCAGAAATTATATCTTGATATTACGCTTCAGAATATTTCATCTATTTTTAAACAGCATAGAATTTTATTAAAATCTTAACTACAGAATTGGTTCATATACAGTTTATGCAGTGAATCAGCAATTATTTTTCTAGTAGCTCTAAGTGTCAAGATTAATTTCACTATCGCTAGTAATAAAATGGTTTCAAATGACATCTTTAATCAGCAAGTAAGAATGCTTTCCTCCAATTGAGACAAGCTGTCACAAAGGTCACCAAAATGTGACAGGATGGAAATTACATTTGTAACTTCAACTGAAATGTTAATTTCACTTTAAAATGTTTTCTGAACTATGTCCAGATTTTAAAGCAAAGGGATGTGCAACAAAGTTACAGTGCTATTCATTTTTTTTAAATGTTCCAATGAATGTAAATTATGTTTACATGCAAATAATTTTCACCAAAATTTGTTTACTAAATATATATAACTTGTTTAACAAAAGAAAAAACTGAAAACTTTAAATAACGTTCATAGCTCGGAGGTCTTTTTTGCAAGCTAGCAGAAGCTATCACTTATATAGCATTTAACACATATTAATTCACTGACTTCACAACAATCTTGGAAGGAAGGTAGGTAATAAATATTACCCAAAGTTTCTGGAATGTTTCTTCTCTCTCTAGGAACATCTGAGAGCCTAATAACTGTTCCTTCTTTTCGCTCAGTTTTGAAACGCTGTCGTCCAGATTCTTCATCATCTTCCTCCTCTTCATCAGATTCCTCTTTAATTTCCTTTTGTAGTTCCAGAGTTTCAATAGCTCCCTACATTATAAACAGAATATTTTTTTAAATACAAAGAACTAATACCAATTCATATTAAATATTTTATGATTTTCAAAAGGTAATAAAAATTTATGTTTACTTATGAAGGGCGCAAGCTGGAAAATGCCCCATTTTTAGCACATGTTAAACATGGAATCTAGTATAGGAAAGCAGTCTCTAAAACTTTAAAAGTGAGCTTTTTGAGAGAAATATAGTGACCAAATAATATACTTGTTACCCATTTTCTATTAAAATAAGAGTTACACCTGGCTACACTTCTGAAAAGTAGATTCTAGAATCCAAAATAGGATCCTGGAATTGTCTTATGTCAACCCTACCTAAGTCCTAAACCCCAGTTCAAGGAACACTGAGAACAAAATTTAATCCCAACAATTATTTGTAATGCTATAATTGTGGCATACTGTTAACCTGTATCCTTCCCCTGAAGAATAACATTCCCGTAATTTCCCTGTTAAGCATTTATACTAAAATTCCATGACCTCTACCACCATCCTATCTCTCTCTTCTTGGATTACCAGGGTACTACAGACTACTAAAATTAAGATTTCATGTGTGTGCAGGCACAAACCCAACAATAATACAACATCAAAGTAAGGATACAACTGAGCCAATGCTGTCAAAAACTATGTCAATGAAATTCAAGCCTAGAGGGGTTCTGCCAAGCTGCAAATGTTTTAGACATGGAGATAGACAGTAAGCATGAGAGAATGACATTTGACTATGTGACCTTGGGCAAGACATTTAACTTTCCTGGATCTCAAGTTCTTCATCTATAAAACAAAGAGGTTAGATTATAGGGTTTTAGAGGTACCTTCCAGGTACAGTTCTCTGACCCTATGTGCTTGGTAGCTAATCAATCAATCAAGAAGCATTTATTAAATATCTGCTGTGCTAGACACTGTGCTAGATTCTGGGGACACAAAGAAAGAAAACGGCCCCCAAGGAACTATTCCATTGGAGGACACAATATATACATGTAAGCATATACAAAACAAATAAAAGATAATTGAGGGAAGAACTAGCAGCTGGTGAAGGGAAAGGAAAAAGCAATCTTTGAGATGAATATTAAAGGATGCCAGAGCTTCTAAAAGGCTAAAATGAGGAAGTCACATGTTCTAGGAGGAGATGAAAACTGCAAAGGCATAGAGACAGGAAATGGAATATTATGTGAGGAAGAATATGGAAGTAAGCTTAGCTGGAATACAAAGGGTACGTTGTATGTGATGTACTGGCTAGAGCACTGGGCCTAGAGTCAGGAAGAGCTGAGTTCAAATTCTACCTCAAACAATGACTAGCTGTGTGACTCTGGGAGGCACTTCTTTCTGTTTGCCTCAGTTTCCTCATCTGTAAAATGAGCTGGAGAGGGAAATGGAAAACCACTCTGGTATCTTTGCCAAGAAAACTCCAAATGGGGTCACAAAGAACCAGACACAACTGAAATAAGTGAACAACAACAAAACGTTTTTTAAGCCTCACCAACAACCATGTGAGGTAGGAATTATATTATCCCCATTTTGCAGGCAAGGAAACTGAGCCTCAGAGATTAAGTGACTTGTCTAGGGCCACACAGTGACTCTGAGACATGAACAGAGGTAATCCTGACTCAATGCTAACTACTCTGTGCCAGGCACTGAACTGGGCATGAGTATACAAAGAAGTATATACAGGCATATGCAAAACAGATACAAGGTAATTTAGTAAGGCAAGGTATCAGGAAAGGCCTCTGGGTTGAAGGCAATGTTTAAGTTAAGTCTCAAAAGAAAAAAAAAAGAATTCTAAGAAGCAGCAGAGAGAAATGAGAACATTAAAGGAAGTGGGCCCAGCCTTACAAAGGCACAGAGATGTTAATGTTATATACAAGGAATCTAAGAAGCCAGTATGATTTGACCATAAAGTCCATGAATAAGAATAAGGCTGGAAAGGCAGGAAGGGGACAGAAAGTTTGTGAAGGGCTTCAAAAGTGAGAGCAGTTTAGGTACAGGGGGCCACTCAGTTTTATCAAGTAGGGTAAGAGCACAGGTAGACAGGCAACTGTGTGTATAGTTAGATTAGAGGACAGACTACAGTATGGAGGGACCTGAGGCAGGGAAGCCAATGAGAAGGGGTACTACAACAGTTCAGCTGGTAGGTGATAAGAGTGTGTCAACTGAGGGAAGGTAGTAGCTGTGTAAATGAAAAGAAGGGGACAGAAGCAAAAGATGCTGCAGAGATTTAAAAAAAAGCAAATCACTGATAAAGAGAATAAACAGGACATGGTTGAGGAGAGGTTACCAGGACAATCTACCAGAAAAGAATTCATTAATCACCTGGGCCCAATAATCCACACAGTTTCAAATCCTCTAATTGTACTCACATCCACTTCTGGTATACTGGAAAGAGCTCACTGGATTGGGACTCAAGAGGACCTTGCTTTTGCTACATATTACTGGTATGACTCTGGACAAGTCACTTAATCTTTCAGGACTTCAGTAAAAGGAATCAACTAAATTACATGATTCCTAAATTTATTATCCATAGCTCTCCAACCTGTCAGCAAGAGTATCTCAAGAGGCTTGTTTTCATCTTTGTATCCCCACTGCCTAGGACATAGTAGATATTAATAAAGACTTATTGAAATGAAGGAATAATTTGGATTGAAGCATACTGTCTCTTAATGATCATGGCTTCCAATTCAAACTATTCTCAAATCAACTACTTAATATGCATTTTACATTTTTTTTTGTCATGAAAAGGCCAGCCTTGCCAAGTTCAGGAAAGTTCATTAAAAGAAGTCAAATCCCTAGAAAATGAGGTTTTTTTTTCAGGCACAGAAACTCAAAGATTATCTACTAAGGCACAAGATTTGTGACCAGGTCTGGATCAAAGATGCAGGGCAGATTAAAGAGGAGACCCATGCCTAGCTAGAGGTAGTGTTCAAGGGTGATGATCAGTCTCCAGGGCCATAAAAGGAGTCTAACTGGAGAGAACCTAGGAGTTCTTCTTTTGCCTTGATGATCTTAAGCAGAGGGGAAGAAGAATAGGGGGTAAGAGAAAGGTTGGAGAAAATTATCTCATATTTGAGGTGGGCAGCAAAAGTCTACATAAACCAAGCAGAAGGGTGGGAGCAGCAGGTGACATCTGAACCTTTCTCTCATCTGAAATGATCAAAGGAGGAAAGAATACACACACACACACACACACACACACATACATTGGGTACAGAAATACATGTCATTAGACAGGACAAGAGGAGGGAAAAGGAAGAAAGGGGAGAAGAGGAATGGGGGGAGGGGGAGAGAATAACAAGGGCAGATTAAGGGAAAGATTAGCCCTAAGGATAGGAAAAAAAATAGCAGCTCTTTTGGTGATGGCAAATAACTGGAAAGTGGAAGGCTGCAGATAAATTTAGGAATGGCTGAATGAATTATAGGATTAAATGAGATGGAATACTATTAATAAATTATGGAGGGGACAGTTTTAGAGAAACAAAGACTTGAATGGATACAGAGTGAAGTGAGCAGAACCAAGAGAAAAATTTATACAATTTATTACTAAGACAAACTATGAAAGACTTAAGAGTCCTAATCACTGTAATAGCCAACCACAATTCCAGAGGACTCCTGATAAAATACCTTACCCACCTACTAACAAAGAAATGAAGTTCTCAGAGTGTAAACTGAGACATTTTTTTAATGGAGATGGCCAAAATGGGAATTTTTGTTGTTACACACACACACACACACACACACACACACACAGGATTTTTTTCCTTTCACAGTGGGAATATATGGGGAGAGGAAAATAAGATTTTTGCTGATTGAAAAAAATTTAATTAAAGCAACAAAAGCAACAGTTTACTGACTCACTACCCCCATATAAATTTTCTATAAATCCCCAAAATTGAAACCATTTGAAAACCAGAAAAATCACGAGTTTTTCTGATTATATAGATTCAATTAACTAACAAATTAGAAAAGATTTTAAAGTACATTTAATTTTTATTTTGAGATTAGACTGAAATTATATTTTCTTTTATCAACAATTCCTCAGAAATATTTCTCAAATGAATCCTGCCTATTCAAATTTTATTCATTTAAATTTAGTACTTTTTCATATATTTTGTTCAATTACATCAATTTTTATGACAAACAAAAATCCTCTTTTGCATCACAATAAATTTTACTACATGAACACCACCACACAATGCATCTCAGTACTGCAATATGACAAAAGAATTATCACCACTGGTTGAAGTATCTGCAAGAATAGCATGTCTATAATTTTGTTCTACTAGTTAGGAAGTTACAAATATAAGGTATATATTCATTTGAAAAAACAAAACATTTAGAAACTAATCAAACCACTTTCTCTACAACTGTCTTTTATATAAAGACTACCAAATGATTCCATTACCAATTTAAAATTCTTTCTCTTAGAAAAAACTCATTTTTCACAGAATGTAGGCATAAAAGGGATAGCTCAGACATACCACTAACAGAAATCAGTTCTTTTTCAATTGTATTTTTTCCTCTCTCATGCTTTTTCTTGTACAAAAGGTCAATTTTCCAAACACAACCTGAAGCATCTACAAACACTATCTATTGTAGCTACAGATAAATACAGAAGACAAACAAATTCGCTGTATATTAAATACAAATTTAGTTATATTAACATCTCAAATACTTACATATTTAGGAAAATATGTTGGTCACATCTCAAAGAATCAGTTTCCCTCCTACCCAGAAATAATGAAATTCCCTCCCCCCAATCAAAGAACAAACAAAAAGAAGCTGCAATAAGAACCTGTACACAATGCAAAGAAGTTAATCTTAAGAATTAAAATTCTTGAAAAGCTCAAATACTTATGGTCAAACTGCTAATTTAAAACCAGAGCAAGTAGGTAAGGTAGCTGTGAAAAGAATACTGAATGTAAAAATCAGAAAACCTGGATTCTTGACCACAAATTTTTGTTAACCTCATGTAGGTTCTCACCAATGCACAGCAATCCTTTTACTTATTTCTCAAGATCTTTATTCACCTTTTCTTCCTTACCTACAGCCCAAATGGAAAAGGTGGTCTTCCTTCTTGCCAAAGGAGGTACCCACATGGTACAGTGAATAGAGTGCTGAACCTAGAATGAGTAAGACCTGATTTCAAATCTTGCCGCAGATACAAGCAGTGACCCTGAGTCAGTCACTTAACCACTGCTGCCTCAGTAATTAACAGCCCCTACTTCTCAGGGTTGTTGTAAGGATAAAATAAGATTATAAAGCACTTTTCAAATCTTAAAGTGCTATATAAGTATTATTTAGGTGCAGTTATGTGGTAGCAGATAGTGTTAGGTCTGGAGTCAGGAAGCCCAGAGTTCAAATTTGACCTCGGATACTTACTAGCTAGGTGACCTTGGGCAAGTCACTTAACCTATCTGCTTCATCTGTATAATGAGGGTAATAATAGCACCTACCTCTCAAGGTTACTATGAGAATAAAATGAGATATTATTTGTAAAGTGCTTTGCAAATCTTAAAGTACTATATAACTTAGTTATTGTTGTTCTTATCATCTTTCCCTCCTGACTCTTCCCTCCAGTCTACATAAAAGAACAGGTTGAACCTATACTAATAAACCTGTCCTTGATGCCGTCATTTTCCTCAAGATATCTCCTATTCACCAACAAAACGTCGGTCAAAGTAATCATTATTCAATAACTTCCATTGGCTAATTACCCATTCATAGGCACTTGAGATCAAAGTGAAGCAACACCTGGCAAGACCCCCCACCATGCCCAAGGAGCATAATGTCATGACTTCACCAAGCAGGCAGATATGTAAGGCTGCAGTGTGAGAGGCCTTCCATGGGTGTCCCATACATATGAAGCCTATGCATTACATGTGTTCCCATGGTAGTTGGTCAGATTCTGGAGTAGAACCTAGGATTCCTTTGACTGAGTAAGAAGCTGCCAGCTTTTTTTAAGAACCAAGCTTCTAAGCCTTAGTTACACTAACATTAACGAAGGAAAGTAATGGAGTGAATGTTAATGCCTAGACTTAAAATTGCTGAACTGTGATTCTAGCACAAAGCATTTATACATTTCAACTGGTTTTCAGATGAGGCCATATGAAAATTTATTAAAAGCCCTATACTAAGACAAAGAATTTGGTTCCAACTAGGAGAGGAGATGCCCTGGGAAGGTTAAGAGACAGTGAACTGGTGCTACATTTTGAAAAAGGAAAATAAACTTTAAGAGCAGAATGTAGTTTTTAAATTTTCATTTCTAATTTAATATACCCTCCTTGGAGTATTCTTCCACTTTTGCACCATATCCCCAAAACCCAGTCAAGTATAGCAATAGTAGGAACTTAATAAATGCTTGTTGATTGATTCTTAGGAAAACTCACTGAAGAAGGTATTCAACAACTACAGTTAACTTAAAAATAATAGTTATTTAAATTAAATTCTAAATATAGTATCTGAAGCTATTTAGGTGATGACCCTAAAAAGGTTGTTGCTTTAACCATGAAAACCAAGTCTAAAAGGAAAGAGAACTCACTCAAATCCAACAAAACACTTAGGTTCTATTTTTCAATTTTCCAATCTGCAAAATGGAATTTCATTTACCATTTACTTCTTGCAGAACTGAAATTAGGAGAGATGAAAAATAAAGTTGAAGATATATGAAAGATACAAAGAGACAGTGTTGCTATGAAAAAAAAGTGGCATCTAAGAATAGGTTACACTACTTTTCCTAAAGAGTATATCAGCAAGCCCTTTTTAAGTTTCTTTGAAGAAAAAGTTTAAAATAAACACAGTAATTAAAAAAAAAACATATATCATGTTTAAATGTTATAATTCTACCACCTCTATACATATAGCTATAGGAATATAGGGCTAGCCCTGTGATTTCACTGGTATAGGGAATTGCCAGGTGAAGGAACCCCCTCAACCAATGCCAAATAAGCACCTTCTCTGCAACTTTACAGTTTCCAAAGTTGCCTAAAGCCCTGAAAAGTTAAGTTGTCCAGGGTCACAAAAGAAATATGTGTCAGAAGCTAGTCTAGAACCCAGGACTTCCTGGCTTTGAGGCCAGTTGTCTTCTACTACTACACCTCTCTCCATCTCCTGTGGTTTTTTCCTCTCTCTCACACACTCAATAAAGGATTGTTGATTGATTTTTAATGCAAACAAGTTATACTGCTAGTGCCTGAAATTCTACATGAGATTCCATGCTTCAGAAAAGTAATAAGAAGAGTATCAATGACTACTAAAACTATTCAAATAAACCATGGCCTCTAGTTTAGGTGGAACACAAAGGATGATTCATCAGTGTTACATGACAGACATTAAGGTATATAGACAAAAGAACTATAGACACCAAAAATACAAGTGAATGCAGAGCATAAGACTACCAGTTACATACATAAAGTTTCCTTAAAAGATGAGGGTCAACCTAATACCAAAATCCAAAAGTAAGCCACCACCCAAAACTATGACCAAACAATAGGCATAAAACCACAAAAAGCATTTTATGCTTCTCTTCTATTCCCAAAAGTACCTAGAATAATTGTGAACATTCGTTAATTCATTTAAAATAGATGAAGCATCTGTTACATGCAAAGCACTGTTCTAAACATCAGAAAAAAGTACCAAGAATCAATGACAGCTAAGGAAAGTAGGGTATTTTTCATCATCTAGCAAAGTGCCTTGCATAATGTAGGCACTTAATGGTTGCTGAATTATAATGAATTTGTAGTGTAGTCGGGTGATCCACAAACACCTACCCAAAACTGTAGCACAAACAGATGAAAAATGCTTGAGGTAGAACATGAAGGAGAGAGGTTAGGGACACTGTTAGGGGCAGTCAAAAAAGACAGACAATTAAGACAACTTGGTAGGTAGGGGTGGGAAGTTATCAGGGATTGAGGAAGGCTTCCAGAAAGAGAAAGCTTTTGAGCAAGGTTTGTTAAAAGGGTGAAGACTAAAGTAAAGGTATGTATACAACTTTACTAGTGGGCAGTCCCCCATCTCTCTACTGAGAAAAGACATGTTCATTATCTGCTTATCAGAACCAAAGGGAGAAAAAAATTACACAGTAAACCGTCAATATTCTTCTGTGCTCGTCCTTTTCTAGGTCAAGTACAAAAAAAAATGTTCTCTTTCTCTTAAGTTGATCATAATCTTCTTACAATTCTGCCCTTCACCTTTTATTGAAAGGGTTGCCAAAAGCACAGAGCATCCTAATAAAGCATCTAACTGGCATGCTGCTTGTGAATACAATGCTGGAAAGGCTACAGAATCCTGCTGAACATTCATTATAACATAGCCTTTCCACTGTATTATATACTCTAATACTAAACACCATTCAGACTGCTGACACCAATGGCTGGTATGCCTTTACTGTAACACACGGGTGCTTCATTCCCATCTTCCCAGCATAAGCAGGGAACAGAAACATCATGCCTTCAAGGGCACTGGTTGCGGCTGCTTAGCCCTAAAGAGCAGATCCTTAATTTTTGCTCCCAGTTCATTTTTTCCAGGTAATGAAACACATTTCCCTTCTTTTGATACAATGGTGAGGAACTATGGATAAGATATGTTGCATAGGCTTTCATATTTCCTTGTCCTGTTTAGTTTTGCTTAACTCTTTTTCTTTGTTACAAGAAAGGGTTTAATTCAGAGGACTGGGCTAAGCAGGTAGAGCAAATATGGAGAAATGACATATGTGGTGTCAAAAATAAAAGGCACCCAACTTAAATAAAAGCAAACTGTATACTAGAGGCATCATGGCACAAAAGACAGCGCTGACCCTAGAGTCAAAAAGACCTGGGTTTAAGTGTTCTGACACACTAGCTACATGGTCATAGTGAGTCACTTAACCCCTTCAGTGCCTACACACAATTCTCTAAAACCACAAAAAGCAGAGAGGTGGCTCACCTCAGGCTGGGGGAGAATGAGAGGAAGAAAGAGATAGACCAATACACACATCCACCCCTTCCCTTTATGATGCCAGAGCTTAAAAGGTGGTAGCTGTCCAAATTCTTTGCAAAATTTATCACCTAAGCTGTGGAGCAGTATCATTTAATGCACATGCCTGAATTAAATCACCTAGGACTCTGGCTTTGGGTAAACAACTCTACCTGAAAAGAAAGGGCCTGGTGATAAATGAACAGGCTGAATATCCAATCAATGGATATTTTTGGATGGCTCTGGTCCAAAAAGATTTATGGCTTTAATAAATTAGATAAGAGGTATGTTATCTATGATCCTATGATTATGTGAGACTACAAAATAATTCTGTGGCTTTTTCCCTCTCTCATTAAAAAAATTCCAGGGATACTGAAGAGGTTAGTATCCATTTAGTCAATGTTTCACACCATCTAAATCTACAGGATCACTATTAACAGAACAATGACCCTGAATAATCAAAAAAAAAAGATTAAATGATGCTTAGTATGCTTTAAGAAGGCACTAAAGTTATATGGCAAGTTTTTAAAGTATTTTAGATTTTTTAAAAGTTGAGTAAAATACTCAGGTACTAAAAGTTAACTCTTAGGTTTTCAAAAGGTCAGCCCTCAGAATTTATTTCTGGAAGGCTCCACAGACAACTAAGACCTTTTTTTTTTTTTTTTTTTACTATTATTTGTTTGGTTTTTTACTAATCCTAAACAGAAGTTTTTACTTATAATCTGAACAATGAGCAACTCTTTGACCTTCTTAAAAGATGAATAAAATACCTCTTCAGATTCAGGAGCGGCTTGGGAATCAGCCATCTCCTCTAATTCATCTTCAGCCACATAGTCTTGCTCTTGCATTCCTTGCGGCCCACCATAAGACTGCATGTATTCTTCATCCTAATAGCCATTAAAGAGAAAAGTTTTTCTCACGCATCTTTTTTTTTAAACACGTTATCATCATGAATCATGCTGTCATTCCAGTAAACTTTTCTGGGGATAATGTACCTAGAGCCAGGTTCAAACAATGTAAATTCGATGCCAAATAGGTAGTAAATGAAAGGAATAATATCATGCTGCCTAAACAATGAGTTTTGAAATAATGTTATAGTTTTTATATCCAGAGTACCCTGTTTAACAACTCATGCTTTTTCTTCCATGTCCAATGCTAAGGGAAAAAGTCAGTTCTTTCTGTTCAAACAGAAGCTGAGTGCTATCATTGAGAAATGAAGAAAACATTAAGAAAACTAGAAGTCAACTTTTAAGTGCCTGTATAAATATAATCCAAGTCTACAAATTCAATTCTGTTCAACAAGCATTCGTTAAAAGCCTACTCTGTGTAAGGCTTTATGCCTGTTTTAGCCATTAGTTTCAACTCACATTCCAGCTTTAAAAAAATCAAAACTGATAACTATAGAAAAAAATGGACAAATTTTACTTGTACTCTTTTCTATCTGCCCCTTTGCCCTCTCTTGGCATAGTGAATCTCTTTGGTGTCCCTAGCCACTCTTCAATGAACAGTAAAATGACATATAGGTAGATAACAGGAGAGGAAAAGTATGCAACCTAAACAATATATTAACTAAGCAATTAATCCCTGAGTAACTGAGAATTAGCTGTATCTAATACTGGTCTTGTTTCTTCAACATCGAAAATAAGTGTACTTAATAGAACAAAATTCTTCCTTCCACCTCCCAAGACTGATTCACAGGTTTTCAGTTTTCTTTTCACTTTCCAGAAAATACTAAACTCATCCAATTAATCACAATGGATACCACTAGATGTTATTCATGACCAGTACAATTTCAGAACTGCCAACTAAATCCAGATTAACACAAACAATATAAAATTAAATTTTTAGCTAAGACATAAAGGAATAGTTCAATGAGCTGGGAACTCCACAAATAAACACAATAAAATAAAAATCCAATACTCTCTCTGTCTAAAATGTCATACACGGTTAGTTTTTTTCCTGAAATATCATGCTAATAGCAATTAAGATCCTAAATAACATTTTATATGCAAAAGATCAGAAAATCTAACCACCATACCCATTTACTAATAAATGTAATTACTAGTTATCCCACACAAAACCAAAACCTAAGCTATAAGTCACAAATTGACTGATTAATAGTATACCCAAACTTTTGCTAATTTTAATTATGCTGGGTTTCCATCTTGTCCTAAATGCTTAGTGTCAACCTTCTTCTACTGATTTTATGGCAAAATAAATATCAGCACTTGGCAAATGTCAAAAATGAACAACACTTCAGCAGCAGAACCATCACTGCTTTTGCCATGTAAACCACACCTAATTAGGGTATCATTTAATAGAAAAACACTATTATTAATTTTCTTCATTACTATAAAATAGCACTTTACACACACCCTTCCCCAACCAGGATATTTCTACTGCTAAGCAAACGTTGCATATATTTCACTCCTAAATCTGGTGTACTGCCATAAAGTACTATACAAAAAAAAAACAACCCACCAACAACAACCCAAAACATAATAAACTAAGGCAAATGTGAGAAAAGCCAATTTTTAAAAATTATGATGCACATAAAATTAGTGTTAGGGTACTCTGAGGCTAGTGAAACAATCAGTTAAATTGCTTAAAACTTCAAAATTTACTACTTTATATAGGATCTTATGACAATTTTATTGTCAAGACAATAGCTCTTATGCTAAAAGTGAACAGAATTCACTTTTACATAAAATCAAACAGCAAGAAAGTTATACTCAATTTGAAAATTCTATCTTTCCCTGTAAAGAATTATACAGTTTTAGAGCTGGAAATGGACCTTCAGAGATCATCTACAGGGGTTTTTAGAAAGTAAATGTAGAAAGATTTCGGGGGATGGAAGGGGGTCAGTGAATGCGGCTGGGAAAAAAACTTTATTTTTATCTTGACTAACCTTTAATTGATATTTAGCATCTCCTTCAATTTTGAATGTAGGCAACAAACAATATTCTGAGAAGGGGTCTACAGGCTTGCCCAGACCAAAAAAAAAGGTTATGGTTTAGTACAACTTCATTTTACAAAGAAAATTAGTCCAATAAAATAATTTAGTACATTAAAAAGATCTCAGAGTTGAAATCCATAGCTCTCTTCCCTCTCCCCTTTAAGAAAATAATTTAAAAGGATGTACACCACAAGGTACTTTGTACATTCCTACCACAATTTCTAAAACTCCAATCCAAGAGCTATGACTACAGGTCCGGGAAAAAATTCAACACTAGCTTCCTTTAAGTACTCAGGAAGAGAAAAGGTGTCTTGATGACAGCAATAGAGCTAGATAGCCAATGAGGGAAGAGGAGTAAGCCATACAGAAAGCTGATCAGTCACAAGGAGTTTTGAGGCAAAGATTGGGAGGGGGAAGCAAGAAGGAAAGGGAACCATTCATCACAAAACCAAAAGGAACTCCAGATGCCCAGAAAATGATACTGCAGATCATCTCACCACCCCTTCCACCCCCAAACAGCAATCCTACTTCCTCTCCCCTCTGCCCATCATCCCTCATTCATCCACAACAACCACTGACTCATTCCCTGAAACAATCAATTTCACTATCCCCACTACCACTACTCTATCATTTTTTCCCTTTTTCACTATCCCTTCCATTTCTCAATGTACACCCAGCTAACATTTTGAGGTTTCATCATTAAAACCACCATTGTGTAAAGACATGTAAACAAACCTTAATATATGCAAATTTTCATATTAAGAGTCAAACACTAAGCACAATTATTCAAAATATATAGGCTATACCACCTCAACAGAATAAAATCACTCATAACTTCTTTTAAAACTCAGGTTACACCTAAACAATTCTAATTCAATACTATCTGGAGATAGAGGACTGAACTAACTGACCACTTTTGCAGGATCTAAAATAGGCAAGATTCTACAACAAATATGATTATTGTTTTTTCACGTTATATTCCACATAATTGTTTTTTTAGATATGTCTCCCTTGTAACCTCAATAAGACATGTGAAAATAACTGAACTTTACTGATATGAACAGGAAAAAACACAAGTATTTCTTTTCCCAAAATTAAAATCAACACAATCTCTGCCACCTTGATTACAGACAACAAATTATGGTGTGTGACATTTTCTAAACTAACCTCCAATCTCTTTATTCTGTTTTAGACAGTTCTCGGTTACAAAAAAAGATGAATGAGCAGGACATCAATCACTCTGGAATATTAGCACCTTAAAGATGTCTTTAGCAGGTCAATAATCTTTTCACCTTAGAAGGACTTTATCAGATCTTGTCTAAAGCCTGGATAAAAGCTTTTGCATTAAGTACTTCTAACAATTGGCAGTGTATCTCCACCACACAAAGCTGTTTTCTTCCTTATGGACACAATCCTCAAGGTCATGATTCTCAGCAGCTTTCAGGCATGACAAAGAAGCATTACCTACCGCCAAACAAGCTGTCAACACAAACTTTGTCATAGCTTAGATAAAGAAACTGGCAGACAGTGATAATAGCTCTAATTTCCCTCTCTCCCAAGGGAAGAAAATAGATTTCAAATCAGTCTAAAAACCTATGCAAGGAAAGAAATGTTATCTTTGGAGGTACAAAAGAAAAAGACTCACTGGAAATTCATCTAGAGGTTCATTGATTTCAATGTCTAGCACTTCATCATTGTCAATTTCTTCCTCCCCCTGTTCTTCAACATATTCTATTTGGTCTTCTGTCAACTCAGTATCGTGGCCTTCATACTGTTCTTCTTCAGTATAGTCTTGAGGATACAATTCAGATCCATCAGATTTGTGATAAATCATTTCATCCTCTCCTTGTTCATATTCCGATTCATGTTCTACAGATTGATCATTAGTATTGTCGGAGAGTTCAAATGATGTAACCATGCCAGATGTAGTGTTAAGACTAATTGTGACACCCTGAGAACTAGAATGGACAAACATACACAAAATGAACCATACAATTAGGCACTAACACAAGAAGCTTATCAATTATTGGCTGCAAAGATTTAAACCATAGCTAGTGAGAATTTAATACAATGAAAAGGCAAATGATTATTTCCTTAAGCAATGACCTAAAATAAAGTTTCACGTATTGTATAATTCAATAAAACTCTCTCTTTCTGTCTGTTTATCATCAGTTGTAGGCTATTTGATCAAGATAAACAAATCAACCAGATGGATGGTCTAACAGATATGTATGGCAAAAATCCTTAGTGGTAGCCAGAAAAAATAAATGCAATTTTAACTTTTCAGAATAAAAAGTAAGCAAAATTGCTAAAACTACATCAGTTTTCAAGTATTCTGAAATATAAATATATATAATATTATTCTATTAACAGAAATATTTTTATTTTAAATATTCTGACCATAATTTTTTAAATATAAGATTCACATGATAACTAATTCTCTAGTATATCTATTATTACAAACTTTCAAGTGTTTTAGAACTTACCTGTAATAAAATGAATTTCTGAGTATGTCCAAGGTTAAAAATATCAATATAACCTTCAGCCCAGAAAATCTGTTCATTTCACTCAACATTGTGATAACAAAATTATTGCAAGCATAAAATAATCATTTCATGCAAAAAATCATGAAAAATAAACATCAAGTAATTATTAAGGTAGGAGAAAAAGTCACATTTCAAATTCAAAGAATCCTATAAATAAGTTAATACTTTAAAAATATGAATAACTAAACTCCATATGATGAACTGACATACCATTTAAACAATGAAAATTCTGAAACCAAAGAAATTCAGAAAAAAAGCAACTTGGCTTGAAAAAACAATGTTAATATTCAAGCAAAAAAAATAACAAATAACTACTAAACCATATCAGTTAAGTATGATTTAAAATATACTCATGATGACAAAAATGAACAAAAACCCCATAGGATTATTAACAAATATTGGATTTACTTTTCTATATTAGCAACAGAATGTCAATTTCTTGCCCAAAGACTTTTCCTTTAAAAATTAACAAAAAAGCAGCAAATAATCAAGTATTCATTTTACTAAAGTATACTTAAAATTCAATTTTTCATAGATACCTAGAAAGTATTTCAACAGATTAAAAAAGGAGATTCCAAGATAACAATGACTAGAATAAAACAAAGTATGAATCCAAAGGAATATTTACAAAATGTTCATCCTTGAAATAAAACTAAAACAATAAACAAAGTGTTAAAAGAGCCATCAAAGTTCATTAGTCACAATTTATATTAAATGGTTATAACAACAGTATCTTATATATATTTTCAAAAATTTCCTAAGTTTGTTGATCCTCAATCAATATCCCAAAAAAGTAATTCAACATGAAAATTTCATTATTTTTAAAAACTACCTATTTTAGATATTCTTACATAGACATGAATATACAGACTATATATATATATATATATATGTTAGAGAATATATAAACACAAATAAAAAATCATTTAGACACAATCATCAGAATAAACTGTTCAAGCAGTTTTAACTATATGAATACATAGCACGCAATTTTAAGTATATAATGTATGTGCACATACAAACACACGTACTCTTTTCTTCACTCAAATTAAATGAAAATGTAACAAACTGAGCTTTATAAGGTACCTGAAATTTAGTTCATCTTCATTATCACTCTGCAAAAGATCATCATTCAGTTCTTCATCTGACAAGTCTGATTGATTCTAGATCAAAACAATTTTTATTAATATTTGTCCTTTCTATAAAGAAACATTATGAAAATGACCAATCTATAATAATCACATTCTTAATCTTTTGCAATTAAAACATGTCATAGGGGTATATAAATCACAGGACCATTGATTTAGAATTAAAGTCATCAAGTCCAAGCCCTTCATTTTAAGGATGAGCAAATAAGACCTTCATTTCCAGTTAAGCAACTTTCCCAAGATCACTAAATGGCAGTGCTTGAATATATAAACCTAGGACCTCTGATACCAGATCCAGCACAGTTTTCACAGCACTAAAACACCTCTATATAGTATGCCAGCTAATTGCCTAGACAAATTTCTAGGTTCCATAGGAAACTAGATATTGAGACATGAAGTTGGAATTCAAACCTATTCAAAAATTATTATCCCACATACAAGAAACTGCCTACTCAGAATAAAAAAAAGACAAAATGAAACAATCTTTAATCTTATTAAGTTTTAATTTCTATTTTATGAGACTAAGCACATACACAAATACATGTAACACAACCTATTAAGAAGGACAGGATGGGGCAGTTTGGAAAGGGGAGGGAAAAATAGGGAGATTAGGAAAGGCTATAGGAAGCTGTAGTTGATAGCTGAGTCTAGTCTAAAGGAAGATAAGGATTCTAAAATATGGTCATGAGGAAAATACATTTCAGGATTGTGTGAGGCAATTGTACAAATGGGGCTGAAAAAGACAGTTGAAGCCAGATTTGGGGTCTCTAAATAAAGAGACAATAACCCAACGTTTTTGAACAGGGAAATGGGATGGTCAGATGTGACCTTAACAAGATTATTTTGGTAGCACTGTGAAAGATGGATTGTAGATGGGAAAAACCTGAAATAGAGGAATCAGTTAGGAAGTTATTAAATAGTCCAGCCAAGAGTGATACAAGTTTGAACTAGGATAGTGATTGTACAACTGGAGAGGGCTCCTAAGACACTATACAAATAGAAGACAAGATTGAGCAAATGGGTATTGAGGTAATGACTCAACTGTTTTGGAACATATCTCTAATATTTAGGAATTTTATCCCTCATTATCTGCTGCCTTCTCCCACTTGTATTAGAATGATTTTCTGTCCAAATTTTTAGAATATATTATAAAAGGGGTTGTTTGTTGTGAGAAGCAGCAAAAAGTTAAGTTTCCACAGGACCGCAAAATTGCTGAAATGAAGCTACCGATAAAAGTAAGGTTAGCAGACCAGACAGTAGTCTTGGGAAGAGTTGAGACAGTAGCCTTGGGAAGAAGTTGGATTCCCAGTTCCCATAGAACTTCTAGAGAATACTAGAAGTGAGATAAAGTAAAATAAAAAGACGCTTGCAACAGCAGGTGGATTTGACCAATTAGAAAGCAGACAGTGGCCTTGGGACACTCAGACTCGGATAAGGACACACCTAGGTTAGACCAGTGAGGGAAGAGGGGGTAGACAGTAGGAACAGTATTCTGAGGTTGTTACTGTGCTTGCTCAATGAACCTCATGTATTATGTATGTAACAGAATTTGAGCCTCAGTAACAATGTATGATAATGGAGAGGTGTACCCAGAACAGAACAAACCAATCAACCCTCTGAAGGGATTGTCTGCACCAAACTAATGTATAAAACTTGCTTGGCTTTTGTATCCAGGACTCCTCCTTCCAAAAGGTCTGGCCAGAAGGTGTCCAATTACTCTAGATTTCTCCTTAAACTTTTTTTGACATCAGATTTTTGTTATTAACTGTGTTTAGGATTTCCAACTTGGCATTTCCAACAAAGTGAATACTCAGAAAACAAGGCAATGTTCACTCAAAGCCAGCATGGGTTCACAGGAGCGAATCATGCAAGATTATACTATATTCGACACGGTTCCTACATCGATAAGGGATATAGTCCTTAAGATACCGAAGAACCCCCTAAAAGCACTGACAACATATAGAGGGTGAGGGAGAAGAGAAAAAACAAAGATAATAGTGAATTTAAGTTATGAATGTAACTAGGAAAAAGATGATCCCCCTTAAAAGAAATGTTAAGTTTCAGGGAGATAAGAAATATCTGTTTTGGGATCCCAAACATTGAGTTTAAGATGCCAATGGAACATACAGTAAACAGCTCAAAATGTAGGAAGAAGCAGGATTCACAAGAAGAATCAAGAGTTCATTTGAGAGTCAAATGTGCAGAGTTAGATATTTTATGACTCCTTGTTCACCCAGTTCCAAATCTATATGCTATCACACATGAGGATAAATATATCCATTTTGTCCAAAAGTATGGTATAGTGAAAGACACTGTCAAATGCTTTGCTGGGATTTTTCTATATCTAAGAAATATTCCTTTTCATTCTAGTAACCTTGTTAAAAAACAAAATTAGTTAATACTTCAAATTTAGTTTTACAAATAGTTTTTCATGAAGGCATGCTTTACATACAATATTACAGTATGACTTAAGGAGTTTTGTTTGGGGGAAAAGGAGTCCAGATCTGTGTTTTCATCAGGGTAGGGAGCTGCCAATGATTAAACTCCCTTTAACAAATTAGGTTAAGTAATTTTCTGTAACTCAGACTTTTAAGCTGTCTATGACACAGAAGAGGAGATCAATGACTTACCCAGAGTCACATAGCTAGGAAAAAGCAGAGATCCCTTTCTGACTTCAAGGGCAACCCTCTATCCTTATGGCACAATGATTCTCATAATTTAAAGAAGTTAAACTTCAAGGACTCATTGCAAAAAGAATACTTGTTTCTTACCTTTTTGCCAGACAGCAAATCTTCTCCAAGCAAATCATCTTCAAGTTCACTGGGGGAAAAATAGCAAGTCAATAATCTATTTCTATAATAAAACATCTCAAGACACTATAGTTTTTATTATATAAAGCATCATTATATAATAAGACTTAACCACTGGGTTATACAGAGGTTCTGGTTTTACAAAGTTTATTTGGACATATTTTATAGATTTTCTTTCCTCATCTTTCACCTCTCCTCATGAGTATAGGTAGGTGCATGTGTGTATATATCCACACATACATACATACACATGTAAATGCATATGTAAACACACCCCTATATATACCTACATATGTGTGTATAAAGTCTGTTAGGTATATAATGTATACTAATACACATAATAAATGGTGATTGACTGACTTGTTGGCATACATATAAAATGTACAGTAGTTGCACATTTTAGGGAAAGGATAGGCAGCATTAATAGTACAATACAAAGATACAAGTTAGGAATCAAGTTTTCCTCCTAGTCCTGGCTCTGTGCAACAGAATAAATTTAGGCAATTTATTCTTGGTCAAAGGTTCCACGTGTATAAAATGAGGACAGTGACTAGATCGGCTATCTCTAAGGTCTGAACATAGAAATGTAAGAACTGCTCATTTTTGCCCACACCTTCATTGCACCAAGGTGGTGGCACCACTGGAAGAGGGCAAGATAATGTTAAGACAAAATGGAGGTGTGCATTAAGAAAATTTTAAGAAAGTAAAGTTGACAGAAATTGGCAAAAGACTGGATATGGGTAGTGAAAGTGAAGAGTCACAGAAGATACTCAGGTTATGAGTCTGGGTGACTGAAAAGACAGAGAAGTCTGAAGAGGAAATGTAATTAGTTCAGTTTGGGGCATGTCTATGGGTCACAGTTTGAGATGCCTAATATGAAGTTGGTGATACAAGTTATGAAGTTAGACAGCATAGAGATGATAACTGAATCCATGGAAGCTGATGAAATCATCAAGAGAAATGGTATAGAGGGAGAAGAAGGACCAGGATGGAGCCCTTGGTGAAACCAACTTTTAGTGGGAATGATTTAAGACAAAGATCCAGCAAAGAAGACTCAGAAGGAGCATTCAGATAAGTAGGAAAACCAGGATATAGTAATGTCATGAAAACCTAATAAGAAGAGTGTATAAAGGAGGTGACTGAGTCTCAAAAGCTGCAAAGTTTAAAAAAAAAAGACGAGGATTGAAAAGGTCATTAGATTTTTAGTAAGACATTACAGGTAACTTTGGGGACAGTAGTTTCAGTTGCATAATGAAGTTGCAAGTCAGACTGTAGAGAGTTAAAAGGAGACCAAGAGGAAAGGAAGTGGAGGCATTGGTTATAAACAGTCTTCACAAAGAGTTCAGTCACAAAAGAGAGAAGAGATATGGAACAAAAGCTAGCAGGAATGGATCGAGGGAGAGTTTTTTTTGAGGATAAATATAGGATGGAAGCCAGTAGACAAGGAAAGATTAAAGAAGACTGAGAGGATGAGGATGATGAAGGGGGCAATCTGCTTGAGATGACAGGATGGAATGGAATATGATCCCTTGTGCACAAAGACAGGGCCTGCCATAGTAAGGATGAGGGCTACTTCTTCATGACAGCAGTGAAGGACGAGACAGTGGAAGAAAACATCTGGGTTATGTGAGATGAGGAGAAGAAAAGAAGAAGCTCTCAGGAAATAGCCTCAATTTTTTCAGTAAAATATGTGGCAAGGTTCTCAGCTGAGAAGGAGGGAGAGCAATGGGACATCTGAAGAGGAATGAAAAGGTCTGAGAGAGCAACTGTGGTGAGCACGGTAATTAGCTAATTAAGGAAGTGTAAAAGAATGCCTTGCCATAGTGAGAACCCAGATGAAGTTAAGTAGCATCATTTTGTAGTGGACATAGTCAACAATTTCATGATTTTCTTCAGCTTCATTCAGCAAACATGTAGGAAGAAAGGCTGTGGTTAGTTGAAGTGACCAAAGGCTGACACTTGAAGAGCAAAATCATTGATACAATAAAGGGACAACAGACTCAAGAGGAAGGCACAGAGTTGGTATGGTTCACAAAGAGTAAAATACAGGAAAGGAAAGAAAGTATAGTTAGTGCAGAAGTGATAGCTTGAGAAGGAGAACTCAAATAATTGGAGATCCCAAAGAGAACAAAAAATAGGGTTTAGGCTTGCAAAGAAGAGGGAAAATTGGAATGACAATTGACTGTGATCAGATAAGAGAATTTCAGAGTTCACAAAGAAATGATGCATTTGTGAATAATGGCAAGATCAAGACTGTGACCATCCATCTTTGTGGGTGGCTAAAGTAGATTGGAGAAGTAGGTCATGTGAGACAATTAAGCTGAAGAACTCTGAAATTAAGGTGATTGAGAAGACACCAAATATGTATATCGAAGTCCCCTAGTATAAAGACAGAAATTCAGAAAGAGAAAGCTAGGAACTGAACTCTCCCAGCAGACAACAATTACCAAGACACTGACTAAGTGATGGATTAAGACTTGAGTGAACCAACATACTTGAGGTCTTTCTTAGTGCTTGGAAGGTTTTTTTTTGGTGGTTGTTAATACTTTAAATACCCCAGGGAGCACCAATATAGAACTTGGGCTATTAACCCCACCACGAATCTATGAATGGCACACCTCCTCTTATAATTATACAAATCTTCAACAATACCTTCTTTGAGAAAAGGAAGCAGAGTAGCAGATTGAAGATGGCTCTGAATGTCAGGTTAAAGAGTATGGCCTTTACTTTGTAAGTGATAGGGAATCACTTCAAGATTTGAATAATAGTGATATATTATAATGGTAATAAGAATCTGAAGATCCTCCCAGTCCCTTAACAGGCCAAATGTAATTACATGGAGCCTGTGGTGTGAGGAGTTTGCTGAATGGGTGGAGCAGAGCCCAGAGGAAACTGGGAGTCAGAGCAATTAGTGCAGTGGGAGAGGATGCAGGCAAGGAGACAGCTAGGCTTGTAGAGTGTTTGTGGGAAGGCTTTGGGATTATGTTGCTCTCTGTAGTGTTACTGTGTATAGAATTTTTTGTTGCTATGATGAATCTGGTTTTCTGGTGTTGGGATTTGGCTTTCTGGTTTCTGAAGAAAGGTTTTGCTTCTGTCTTGGAGAGTCTGTTATATTTTGCGATTCAGAACTATGCCTATTCATAGTACCCATCAGTGCTGTGAATATCACATTGGTGATACATCTATGTACAAGAAATAAAAGTTTCTAGATGGCATGGAAGGAGAAGAAACAGGAAAACATGGAGACTTTTTTGTTCTAGCAAAGAACTAAAAACAAAGTAGATGCCTACTGATTGGGACTAAATCTGTAGAACATAAATTTGTAACAGAATACTACTTCACAATAAAACAAGATAAATATGAAAACTATAGGGAGGTCTAAGAAAACATAAAATGAAGCAAAGTAAAGTAAAAAGAAACAGGAAAACAGTATAGTATAACAATTAAAAAACAAATCAAAAGTGAGGAGCATTAAAATAATGACCTAGAATAGCACCAATGAGGAAGCATAAGAATTTACTTTCCTCCCCATACTTTGCAAAAACATAATATAACTTGTGCTGTTGGACTTAATTGAGCAATAAACTGATTTTACCAAATTGATTTTTTTATCTTTCTTTTTTTATTTGCTATAAGGGTTCTAGACAGAGGGAAAATGAGGGATATATTCAGAAATTTAATAACAGCAAGTATCGATAAAACCTTAGGAATAAAAAGGAAATGATACTGTTTAAATAAGTGGCTATGATAACAGTAAGATGAATAAAAGAGGTGAATCTTGAGCAGTACTCTGGATATAGAACTGATAGAATTTGGTGGGTGACGAGATATGAGGTGAACAATTAAAGGTAGGTCCACAATTTTAAAAACAAGAGCATGGGTGAGTAAAAACAGAATAGTGAAGAAAGGACACCAACCAATTTCTAGGAAAAGACAGTAAACCTAGTTTTAAACATGAAGTCTGAAATGTGAGTGAAGAATCCAGGTCAAAATGTACTACAAGCAATTATAGAATGCAGGTCTCAACCCCAGAAAAAAGGTCTGACAAGAATGCCATTTACATAAATTTGAGAGTTTAAATTACAGAAGTTAACAAGAACAACAACAAAAAAAGGGACAAGGAAATAGGAAAGGAAGAAAATAAAAACCCAGGAGAGTGTGATGTTTTAGAAGTCAAAAGAAAAAAAGACTATCCTAGGATGAGGCAATGGTTAAGAGCATCAAACAGCATCTTTCTAAAAAATTTTCCTTGTTGTTTGACTTTTGAGAATAGGAACAAAGGGAACAATATCCCTCAGAGGTTTAAAAAAAAAGTGAACAAAAATGCTTTTTGAGGATTGGGCTAGTTCATAGAAGGGAAGGAACTACTTCTGACAAAATGGTAGAGTAAGTGGCAAAGACTAAAGCCCAATTCTCCTATACTACCTCAAAAATATGACAAGCCCCAAACCAAAGAATGGTGACAACAATGAAAAAAGAGGGGAAAGGAAAAAAAAATATGCCAAGTAAATGCGACAGAAGACTGATAAATGATAAGCAAGAGAGTTTCAATGAAATGACTAAACTTTTTTTTTTTAAAGAAAGATGAAATTCCTACAAAGAAAAATCAAGGCTGGAATAACAATGTTCCCTCAAGAACAGATAATCACAAGAAACTCCAAAGCAGTTCTGATAAAGAACACAAATGACATTGATAAGAAGAGGAATAAGATCAGCAAAGAAAGAATTAATGAAGATAAATTTGAGAGTTAAGAAACTAGGAAAGATAGTGGAAAAATGAAATGGGGGTGTCTGAGGTGCAGTTACTTAGGCAGAAGGAAAATGTGCAGAAACAGAATAACAAACAGGACAAAAAAAAATTCCACAGAAACAGAAGGCCTCAGAACTATAGAAAACAAAGGCATAGACCTAGAAGACAGAATTCAATAAGATCTTTAATTCAATTCAATAAGATCTTTGAGCACCTATAAAAAAAACACGAAGAAACAAAAAACACCTATATCCCATATTCCTGGAATCTTAAAAAAAATGCTCTAAATACTGGAAACAGAGAAAATAGTAGACATTATCAAGGTTCATAGGATGCCAGCAGAGAAGAACCCTAATTTTAAAGCATCAAGATATTAGTCAACAATCAATAGGAAAGAATTTACATATGAAAAAGAACCAAACAGATTATAAGACAACTCAATGGGGGCTAAAAATGAAAGAAGATATAATGCAATATACCCCCAAATAAATAAAAATGGCCACTACTCTAAGATTACCTATCCCAAAAAACTGAATAAAACCATCAGAGAATTTGGTTCTTCAATGAAATTATTTCTTTTCTGATAAAAAATCCAGACGCAGGCAAAGTCCTTAACATATAAAATAGATCCAACAGATCAAATTTTAAAAGGAAAATTAACAAGGAAATTTAATCCAAGAATAAAAGATTATTCAATACTAACATATGCTGTAGGAAAGCAATAAACCTACTGCAGCTTTTAAGTCCTAGTATAGGATATAAAATCTAATACAAGGATCATTTTTTAAAAGGCTAGTTAATTTTAAGGAAGAACTCAATGAAAAGGGAACAAAATATAAACAGATCATTTAAGGAACTGAAGGCACAAAGCATTTCTTAAAATCGGATGCTAAAAGCATAAATTAAACAAGGAAGTGAGGGAGACACATGATCTAAAACACAGCAGGGCTCCAGATATAAAATATAAGGTATATAAAAATTGTATCAGTACAAGTATCCTATATCTATCTATTTTTGGTGTGAATAAGGATGAAGCACCATATTTAAGACTACATCTTTACAAAATAAAGTGGGCTTTCTTGCTTGGTTTGGGCAGAAAGGTAGAAGCTATTTTTGAGTTCAGAAAATTACCCTGGGTGTTAGAACTGTACTTTATACTGGTTGGAAGGTAATATATCAGAAAGGAAAATCAAATTTTATGTTGATGAACAAAAATGAAGTGAATTACAGATCTGATTAGAAAAGAAAATATAAAATTTTACTGTTTAGAGGTTAAAATAAAATTTGCTATGTTTTAGATCAATTTAAAAAACAAGGGCTGCCATCATGATTTGAGATAAAGATCTTTTATTTGCTAATTCTTTAAGAAAGAGAAGGGACAGGGCATCTAGGTGGCACAGTGAATGGAGCACTGGCCCTGGAGCCAGGAGGACCTGAGTTCAAATGTGACCTCGGACACTCAACACTTACTAGCTGTGGAAACTTGGGCAAGTGACTTAACCCTGCCCTGCTTTCCTCCTCCAAAAAAAAAAAAAAGAAAAAAGAGAAGGGACACCACATAATGATTTAAGGCACCACAGATAATGAAAAAAAGCAGAAGGTTGGCACAGTGACATAGTGCCAACCTTTGGAGTCAGCAAACCTGAGTTTAAATATTGCCTCTAAAACATATCACCTGTGAGACTATGGACTAAACATTTAACCTTTTAGTGCCCAGAGCAACTCTCTTAAGTTACAGATGAACTGCCAACAGATAACCCAGCTTCAGAATCAGAACATTTATGATATCAATGTTATTACAGATCTAGACCTCTATACAACCTTACCCCCTCACTTCTCAAAAAAAAAAGATAATTAAAAACAAAAGAGCTATTCATTGAAACGCATAGCAACCAAATTCTTAAAAGAAATTTTGTTTTTTAAAAGGCTAAGTGACACACAGTAACAAAGTCATACAAAGAATCAGAAGAAAATTAGAAGAGAGAACACAGGTAGAGGGATAAACCTTAGTAAAGTGTGGTCATGGCAGGTAGACTCCCAAATATTTTATACTACCGTGTTTCCCCGATAATAAGACACTGTCTTATTTTTTTTTTTTTTTTGGAAAGAAAAACACCAGAGGGCTTATTTTCAGGGGAGGGCTTATGTTGTCCTGCCTCAGCTCTCCTCCGCGGCACTGCTCTCAATGGCGCCAGCAAGCAAATCACTGGGGAAGAACAGGATGATGCGCTCACTGCTGCAGCTCTGATTGGATGCAGCTCGGAGCGCGGCGTGCGTTTCACGGGGGGGGGGGAATGGTGCATACAGAGGGTACCGTAATGTAGCGTGTAGCGCAGGGGATCACCTTCAGTACAGTAGCAATCTCCATAGGGCTTATTTTCGGGGGAGGGCTTATTTTAGAGGAATCTTACACAGTAAGGGGAGGGCTTATTTTCGGGATAGGTCTTATTATCGGGGAAACACAGTATTAGTTATTTTAAATAGAATTTCTCTTTCTAGCTCTTCCTGTTGGGTTTTGTTAGTAATATACAGAAATACTAATGATTTGCATGGAGTTTATTTCACAACCTACAATTCTGCTGATATTGTTAATTGTTTCAAATAGGTTTTTAGTTTATTTTCTAGGGTTATCTAAGTAAATCATCATATCACCTGCAAAAACTAATAGTTTTGTTTCTTTTTTGTCTGTGGGAATTCCTTTAAAACCTATTTCTTGTTTTATTAAAGTAGCCAGCATTTCTCATAAAATATTAAATAGTAATGGTGATAAAATATCATTGCTTCACCCCTGATCTTACTAAAAATGTTTCTAGAAGATGGCAGAGTAGAAGCAGGACCTCACCGCTGCTCCGGCTTCCACCTTCCCCAATCCATGTAAAAAGGGGGCTCTAAACAAGCTTTGGAGTTGCAGAACCCACAAAATGACACAGAGAAGCTAACCTCTCGCTAAAGACAGCCCTGCAAGCCAGCAGGAACCAGCATAGAGTTCTGGGAACCGAACCCAGCCCCACACCCCAGGCTTTAGCCCCAAGGCGGGCCTGACCAGCGCTGGCCAGAGGGACTCCAGATCAGCAGCAGCTGTGGCCGTTTCCAGACTTGTCAACACATAGATGTGAAGGACAAAGTGAAAGGTCAGTGCAGTCTGGACTTTGGGACCCACTAAGTGGGAGTGTGTGGCTTTTGCCCCCAGGGTGAGAAGCCACTGAGCCGCTGGCTGGTTGCCACATGGCAGCTTCAGCTCCTGGCCTTGCAGACTGTAGAGGGAGCACCAGTCTGAGGGGTAATCACTCTTGCTTTAACCTTCTTGGATCTGGATTGCAGTCTAGGGTGGAGGTTCTGAGGTGTGTGTCCAGCTTGCCAGAGCGTGTGGAGACCTCAGAGAAGGCACCCATCTAATACCTCCAGCACCTGAGAAAACCCCAGTGTTTGGGAAGAAAGCTCCCCTGTCTGGTGGCAGAGTCCTACTGTGGCAAAAAGCCCAGGGGTCAAGTGACTGAGGGGAGACATGACCAGGCAAAGGAAACAAAGCAGACAGAAGATTCCAACATTACAGTCCTATTTTGGGGACAAAAAGGAGCCAAGCATGGAACAAGAGGAAAACAGTGAAGTCAGAACTCCTGCACCAAAAGCTTCCAAGGAAAATAGGAGCTGGTTACAGGCCATAGAGGACCTTAAGAAGCAGATAAGAGAAGTGGAGGAAAAATTGGGAAGAGAAATGAGAACGATGCAAGAAAACTACGAAATGAGAGTCAACAGCCTGACTGAGGAAAATAACAATTTAAAAACCAGACTAACTCAAATGGCAAAAGAGGCTCAAAAAGGCAATGAGGAGAAGAATGCCTTAAAAAGACAAATTTGCCAGATGGAAAAAGAATCTAAAAAGCTCAATGAGCAGAATCATTGATTCAGAGTTAGATTGGAGCAAATGGAAGCTAATGACTTTATGAGAAATCAAGATGCTGTTAAAGAGATCCAAACAAATCAAATAGAAGGCAATGTGAAATATCTCATAGGAAAAACCACTGACCTGGAAAATAGATCCAGGAGAGATAATTTAAAAAATTGTTGGGCTACCTGAAAGCCATGATCAAAGTAAGAACCTAGAAATCATCCTCCAGGAAGTTCTCAAAGAAAACTGCCCTGATGTTTTAGAACCAGAGGGCAAAATAGAGGTTGAAAGAATCCACTAATCACCTCCTGAAAAAGAGCCCAAAAAGAAAACTCCTAGGAATATTATAGCCAGGTTCCGGAATTCCCAGATTAAGGAGAGAATATTACAAGCAGCCAGGAAGAAACAATTTGAATATTGTGGAAACACTATCAGGATAACCCAGAATCTGGCAGCTTCTACACGGAGGGATCGAAGGGCTCAGAATATGATATTCCGGAGGTCAAAGGAGCTGGGATAAAAACCAAGAGTCACCTACCCAGCAAAACTGAGTATCATGTTTCAGGGGAAAATATGGTCATTCAGTGGAATAGAGGACTTTCAAGCATTCTTGCTGAAAAAACCAAAGTTGAATAGAAAATGTGACATTCAGATACAAGAAGCAAGAGAAGCATGAGAAGGTAAACAGCGAAAAGAAATCATAAGGAACTTATCAAAGTTGAACTATTAACATTCCTACATGGAAAAACAATAATTGTAACTTATGAAACTTTTCTCAGTAGTTGAAGGGAATAGAAATATATATATATGTGAGGGTATATGGGCATATGAATACATATGTGAATGTGTTATATATGTTTACAGGTATACATAGAGGGCACAGGACCAATTTAACAGGAAGGGATGATACTTAAAAGGTGAAATTAAGAGGTGAGAGAGGAATATAATGAGAGGAGATGGGGAGAGACAGAATGGAGTAAACTATCTCATATAGAAGAGGCAAGGGTAAATGGTTACAATGGAGGGGAAGGATAGGAAGGCAAAAGGGAATGGGTCAACCTTATTCCCACTGAATTTGGCTTGAGGAGGAAATGAAATACACACTAAATAGGGTATCTCACCCTCCAGGAGAGTAGGAGGGGAAGGGGATGAGAGAGGGGATGATGGAAGGGAGGGCAGGCTGGGGGCGAGGGAAGTTAGAAGCACCCACTTTTGAAAAGGGACGGGATCAAAATAGAGAATAGAACAAGTAGGAGGTGGGATAGAAGGGAGGGAAATATAGTCAGTCTTTTACAATATATCTACTATGTTATTGTTTTGCATTAGCCACACATGTACAACCTATATTGAACTGCTTATTTTACGAGTAAGGGTGGGTGACAAGGGAGGAAGGGAATGAATCTGGAATTCAAAGTTTTAAAATCAAATATTCAAATATATATATATACATATATATTATTATTAATACTATTTTACATGTAATTGGGAAGATATACAGGCACTGGGGCATAGAGATCCACTGGAAAAGTCAAAAAGGTTATGGGAGAAAATATGGGAGAGAGCAGATTGAAGGAGGGGATATCCTGTGGGACTGCTATTTTGGGGCGGTGGGTAGGGGAAAAACAGGGAGAAAATTTGTAACTCAAAATCTGATGGAAATGAATGATGTAAATCAGAAGTTAATAAAGCATTTGAAAAAAATAAATAAAAATAAAAATGTTTAAGACATAAAAAATAAAAATAAATAAAAATGTTTCTAGCCTATCCTTATTACAGATAACTAGCTTGCTTTTGGTTTTAGATAATGCTTTTTATTTTAAAGAAAACTCCACTTACTCCTATGCTTTCTAACTTTTTTTTAAAGCAATCAGGGTTAAGTAACTTGCTCAAGGTTACAAGGCCAGTTATTTCTGGGTGTGGTGCTGAGTATCTGAGCCCAGATTTGATACCCAGGTCATCCCGACACTGGAGCCAATGCTCTTACTCGCTGTGCTACCTGGCCGCCCCTCTTAATTTTTTTTTAAAAAAGAACGGGTATTGTGTTTTGTAAAAAGCTTTTTTCTGCATCTATTGAAATGATCATGTGACTTTTGCTGTTTTTGTTACTAATATGGTCAACTATGCTTACAATTTTTCTACATTCCTGTTATAAATCCTGCCTGGTCATAACATTTGATCTATATGACATATTACTGTAATCTTCTTGTTAGTATTTTATTGAAAATGTTTGCATCAATAATTATAATGGAAATTGTTCTACATATTTCTTTCTCTGTTTTGACTCCCTTTGGTTTAGGTATGAAAACTGCATTTGTCATAGAAGGAATTTCATGTGTCTTTTTCACCTATTTTTTTTTTCAAACAGCTTACATAAAAGATCTTTAAATGTTTGGTAGAATTAACCTGTAAGTTCACCTGGTCCTGGGTTTTTTCTCTCCTTAGAGAGTTCATTTATGGTTTGTTCCATTTCTTTTTCTAAGAAAGGGTTATTTCAGTATTCTATTTCCCATTCTATTAATCTGGGCAATTTATATTTTTGTAAATATTCGTCTATTTAATTTAGTTAGTTTTATTGGCATATAGTTGGGCATGAGTTTTGCTGGGCTACACATGTTTATAGTAAGGATTTTTAGTTTGTTTTGTTGTTCAATGAAGGGAAATAAATGCAGGGCAGCAGGAGAGACAGATTATAAAGAAAAAAAATTTTAATATCTAATAGGTGGTTGGTGGTATGAGACTGAAGCTTAAGAGGGAGATAAAGATTCATCTGCATAGAGATGATAATCAAACTTGTGGAAGTTAAAAGAGATCACTGAGAAAATGTGTATAAAAGGAGAAGGTGGCCAAGGACAGCGCCAAAATTGGGGTGGGGGGGTGCCTAATGTGAATGAAGAATACAATGAACCAGAAAAGTTAACAGGGAAGTAGACAAGCATAAGAACAATGCATTAAAACCCAGACAGAAGAGAATATCTAGAAGGAGAAAACAGTAGCAGTGTCAAATGCTGCAAAGAATACAAAAAAGAAAGAGAACAGAGAAAAAGTCATAGTGTTTAGCAATTAAGAGACCATTTGGAACTTCAAAAAGAGATGAATGAAGAGGAAGTCAAACTGCAGAGGTCTGAGAGATTATCTGGGAAAGAGATGAGAGACAGGATGATAGTGTAAGAGCATAGTAGGATCTAGCAAGGGCTTTATAAGAATGGAGGATATGAACTAATGTAAAGTAAAGTAAGCAGAACCAGGAAAACAGTATACACAACAACAATACTGTAAGGATGATCAACTGCAAAAAGACTTAGCTTACTCCAATCAAGACAATTCCAGGGAGAGAACTGAAGTTCTGATTTCAGATTGAAGCATACTTCTAAACTTTGTTTCTTGCTGTGGGTGTATAAATACATACATGTATATGTCTTCTTTTGCAACACGGAAAATGTTTTGCATGACTTTACATGCATAATCTATATCATATTGCTTTGCCTTCTCAAGGGGTGGGAGGAAAGGGCAGAAGGAAGAATTGTGGAACTCAAAAAAAATTTTCAAATTAATGTTAAAAAATTTCACATGTAATTTAGATATATTTACAAAATAAAATATTAAAAAAATTAATGGAGGAGACAGGTATGTTTATAGGAAATAAGGAGAAAAATAACAGCAAAACTCAAGAGATAAAAGGGAATTGTGAGGGCAATCTGCTAGAAGGTGAGGGTATAAGGGTACATGTAGAGAGACAAGTCTTGGTAAGAAGGGCCTTTTCATGACACTGAATTAAAACATGAGATAGGGATATGTCAAGGGGTTTCAAAATGTAGAAGGAAAAAAAAAAGGACCTCAACATTGATGGCTTTTATTTTTTCAGTACCACACAATACAAGTTTACAAGGCAAACACCTTAGCTGAGAGGACAGGGGGTGGGGAACATGGGTTATTTGAGGAGAGCAAAGATGATTTGGAATAGCCCTCTTGGAAAGTAAGAATCAATTAAAGAGAAACAGAAAAAGGGATTGTCTTGCTGTAGGGATGGAGATGAACAAAAATGAAGATTAGGAAGTTTGGAAAAATGGAAAGTATGATGGGAACAAAGGACTCCTGGTTAATAGCTAATCAATCATTGGAGTGAAAGACAACAGGATCAAAGCTCACTGTAGGGAAGCAAATGGGTGTCATTACCTGGGGAATAGTTACAGAAGTTGTGGTTCATGAACGCAATGGAACATTATTGTACCAGATGAAACAAAAAAACTCAGAAACATATGGGAATTTTTTTTAAAAGAAAAAACTGTACATGATGACAGTATAAATGGGGGTAAAAAAGCTCTCAAACTACAAACATGGCATTATTATGACTAAGCATATTCCTAAAGAGATTTTTCAAAAACACACTTCCCTCTCTTCACTGGTCAAATGAGTCAGTCAGTGAACAAGCATTTATTAAGCACCTACTATGTGACACACTGTGTTAAGTGTGCTAAGAAGTGGGAATACAAAGAAAAGCAATATCATGGACCCCATCCTCAGAAAACTTAAGACCTAAAAAGGAGACGATGTGCAAGTAACTATGTAGCTCCGAAACAACCGGTATAAAGTTGAGGGAGGTACTAGAAATGCCAGGAACAACCTCTTACAGAAGGTGGGATTTAAACTGAATTTGATGAAGGTGGAAGGAAGGAAGAATATTCCAGGCAGGGGAGAGAGCAGTGAAAAGGACCTGAATCTGGAAACAGAGTGCCAATGCGTGCCAATGTGTAAGGAACAAGTTGGTCAGTGATCAAAAAGTATGGGAATGGAGTAAAGCTTAAGAAGGCAGAAAAAGAGGAAGGGGCCAGTCTACGAAGAGCTTTAAATGCCAGGCGGGATTTTATATTTGATCCTAAAGGCAATTCATCAGAATCTGAACAGCAGAGTGACATGGTCAGACCTCTACTTTAGGAAACTCTTGTGTCAGCTAAGTGGAAGATAAATTGAAGTGGATAGAGACCTGAGACAGAGAAACCAACCAAAAAGCTACAGCAATAGTTCAGGCATGAAATGTCAAGGGCCTGTACCAGAACGCTAGCTCTGTGAGTAGAAAAGGAATATTGTGAAGGCAGAAGTGACAAGAGTTGACAATAAATTGAATATGTAGGGTGAGTGTGAGTGAAGAATAGAAGATGACACACAGGTTGCAAACCTATGTGCCTGGAAGAGTGGTGGTATCCTCCAGAGTAACAGGAAAGTTGTGAAGCAGGGAACTTTTATGGAGAAAGATGAGTTCAAATTTGGACATGTTGAGTTTAAGATGTCTACAGGACAGCCTGGCTGAAATGTTCAAAAGACAAAAGACAATGGGAAACTAGAAATCAGTAGAGAGGTTAGAGCTACATATATGTGAACATCATCTACAAAAGGAAGAATTCAGCAAAAAGTATTCATCTACAAAAGGAAGTATTCAGTGATAAGGCTCCAAAATAAGTAGGAAAGAACAATTAGAAAGAACCAGTATACAACACTACTATCAATGAGAAAAGAGTAATCAATAGTGACAAGGGCTATAAAGAGGTCAACAAAGATGAAAGTTGAGAAAAAGGTATTGAATTTGCCATTTTTCCCCTTGGTATCTCTTGTGCCTAACACAACACCTCACACACAGTAGGCATTTAATAAATGACTATTAAATCGAATAAAAACAATAACTAAAGTATTTAAGAATCTAGGAGTATAACAACATCATATTGAATTAGGATGTCTTCTAGTTCAAATGCAAACTTCCCTGACTGAATAAAGTAGTGCTTCCTAACCTAGACCATATTCCAGAAAGGAAGATCTCAATTCTCAATCCCTGAGCATTTCACTGTTTATAGCAAGCAGGTGAAGAGGAACCTACAGTCAGAAGAGCACATAGCAGGTTCAAATTCTTGCCTTTCTCTCCAACTAACAAAAACTAAGGATACAGATGCCTTAGTACGATAATAAGCTTTGAGTTCCATTTGCAATATAAATTTAAAACATTACGAAATAGGGGGAGCTAGGTGATGCAATGGATAGAGCTATGGCCCTGGAGTCAGAAGGACGTGAGTTCAAATCTAACCTCAGACACTTACTAGCTGTTAGTCCCTGGGTAAGTCACTTAATCAACTGACCCCTCTTTAAAAAAAACAAAACATTATGAAATAAAAATGATTAGTGAAAGTGTTTGAATAAGTTATATTTAACATTTATTTTATGTCACTATGATGATTTTGAGTAAACTAAGTAAGACAATATATATCTCTGTTACTCAACAAGGTAACTCCATACTTCAAAGGAGCTGCAATTTCTTCAGTGTGACATTTCTTCAGAAAAACGATGATATAACATCCTAACAAAGAGAGCTAACCAAAATTGGAGTAAGTTTATATGCCCTCTGAGGTACAAACATTCTACACAGATGTGTAAGTGATACCTCACAGTCCAATGGAAATAATACTTTTTTAAGTTGAAAGAATAATGCTTTCAGAGATACCCAAAGACCTCTGACACTAGGTCAGGGAATCTATTACCCTGGAGAAACAAATAGAAGCTCTGCTACAACCTTTTGAAATCTGAGAATCTTTACTTAAAGCAGTCATTACAGTGAATTTCAGTCACTAATGGGTCTGAGAGGCAAAAGACCCAAGTTCTAGTCCCTTCTCTGCCCATACAGAGTTATGTGAGTATAATGAAAATGTATATCAAAAGCTCTGAGTTACTATTATCATTATTAATTCAATGCTGACACTACTTATGTCAACAGAGGGCCTGAATTTAATTCAATTCAATAAGCATTAATTAAGAGGCTACTATATTCAAGGCACTGAGCCAGGAAGGGAGTTACAAAAATAAAACAACAAAAATTCCAGTAGCTGCCCTCAAAAACTTCACATTTCATTGAGGGGATAATATTTAAACAGAAGGGAATTATAAAATGCTTACTATAGGAGTTAGCACAGGAACTAAGGGTTGAATGAAGGCACTTATTTTAAAAGGTGAGGGGCAGCTGGGTGGCACAGTGAATACAGCACCAGTCCTGGAGTCAGGAGGACCTGAGTTCAAATAAGACCTCAGACACATAACACTAGCCGTGTGACCTTGGGCAAGTCACTTAACCCCAACGGCCCTGCCCTCCCCCCCACAAAAAAAGGTGAGGGAAAGGAGGAAGTGCATTCTAGGCCATGGGGACATGGCTATGCAAAGACACTGAGACAAGATATGAAACTGCAAGTTCAAGGAAAAAGAAACAGTCTAATATGAGTGATGTGAAACAAGTCTGACAAGGCAGGTTAGAGGCTAACTAATGAAGAACTTTTAATGACAATAAGAATTGGTATATCCTAGAAGCAAGAGCAAAAACTGAAAACTGAGCAGTAAAGTGACATGATGAACCTGTGCTTTATAAAAATTATTTTGGCAGCAATCTGGAGGACTGGGGAGGAGAAAGAACTGATACAAGGGGTTCAATTTGTATACTGGTGATGAGGCTCCAAAATAAGTGTAAGCTCTAAAAAAAGGGTATAAACACAAAATACACTGTAGAGGCATAATTTACAAAGGATAGTATCTGATTGGTTAGGCAATGCTTATAGAGAATGAAGCTTCCAGAAAAAGGTATTGATAGATCACACATAGAACATCACACTCAGCACCAAATTTTAGGAATCACATTGGTAAGCTTGAGATCATTCACAGCAAGGAACTAGGGCAGTGCAAGGCCTTGAGTAAATGTCATGAGGAGTAGCTGAAAGGACCACAGATCTTTGGTTTTAAATAATAACTAAGGAAAGACCAGAATAGCTTTCTTCACAGATATATGAAAGGGTACCATATGGAAAAGGAATCAAACTTATTCTTCTTAGCCCCATAAGGAAGAACCAGGAGCAAAGGCTAGAAGTTACAAAGATGCAAATTTAGGCTTGATGAAACATCCTAATAAAGAGGTGACCAAAACTAGGATGGGTTTCTTTCAGAAATACTGGGTTCTCCCTTATTGGAAGTCTTCAGACAAAGGCTGGATAACCTCTTGTTGGATTGGTGATAAAGGGAATCCCTATTCAGGAACGGATTGAATTAGAGAGCTATTTAAATACTTTCCCAATGTCTGATAAAGGAAAGATTTCATTATTTCATTCAATCTTTAGCAGATTTCCAAAAAATAGGCATTAAAATTGTACTCAGAAATCATAAGACAAAAAGAATCAATTTCACAAAAAATATAAATCAGTTGTAGAAAAGGCATTCTATTATCAAAGAACACAGTCTTTTCAAAATCTAATTCTAATTATCCTAGCTGTATTGAGAAATTTCTATAGTTCTACTAAATTTACATTACATTATTAGCTACCGCTCAATGAAGGCATAAAATTTAACAGAAAATTACATTATATCCAAAGAGCAAAAAATTTCTTGAAAAGAATTTAACTTATCAAGGAAGATTTAGCATGTTATTATTAAGCTATAGGTTTTAGATAGTTTTGGAACCAGATCTATTGGAAACTCTTCCACCAACATAGATTAACAACTCTGATAACTCAATCTTAAAGAGTTATCTAAGGCACTAAGAAGTTAGGTATCTTGTCTATAATTACAGAATCAGTATATCACAGAAGTAGGAACTTAATTAGGTCTTCCTAACTCCAAGGTCAACCCTTTAACCACTATGATATGACGCCTTCCATTTTTTAAGTTACTACAAAAAATATGTACTATTTTCAAAAATTATATATATGGGACAGCTAGGTGGTGCAGCAAATACAGTATTTGTCCCCGAGTAAGGACGACCTGCCTCCAAAGCTGGCCTCGTACACTTGATACTTACTACCTATATGACCCTGAACAAGTCACTTAACCTTGATTACCTTGCTCCCTTCCCAAAAAATTATATTTTATGTGTATGCATGTATACACACACATATGTATTTTATGTAATGTGTATCATATGTAATTATATGTGTAACATAGAATTGTATGTGTGTGTCACACCTGCCCCCATAACTTAAAGACTGGGTAAAAACAGTTGCTTATGCAATAACACCAGAGACAACCAACTCCTGATTACAAAACCAAATAACCCAGTCAACACAGTTTAGGCATTAAAAACTTCACTAATGTTTTCCTAAGATGTACATATTAATATTATATTAAGTTAATATTTGTATCATATTGTAAACTGTTTATTTTATAAATAATAATGTATTAAGTAATTTTCTCTAAGCACAGATCTAACAACCATGTGACTCCCCTACTCAATCAATTCCAGTAGCTTCCTACTGGCTCTAGGACCAAATATAAACTCCACTTTCAAGCTTTTAAAACCCTACACACTCCAGATTCACTGTGCATTACTTCCCCCTCCCATGCTCTGTGACCAGCCATATTGGTCTTCTTTCTGTTCTCACACTCATCTGGCCTCCATACTTTTGCTATGGTCAGTCCCTAAAAATGGAATGCACTCTCCCCTTTCAGTCTCACAGATTCCTTTTCTCCCTTTAAGATGCAGATTAAGCACTAACTTCTTCAAGAAGCATTTCCAGATCCTCCCCCATCCACTAGTACCCTCCCTCTCAAAATACTTTGTATTTAACTATTTTGCATATTTTTATTTGATGTATATTTGTGCAGTGTATATGTACATATCTTTGTTGAATGCCCCACTACGTACATATACTGTCACTTCTACCCACTAAAATAGTTTATGTGAACATAAGGAACTATAAAGAATACATTAACATATAAATATAACCAACACTTCATTTGTATGTGAACTTCTATTAAGCATTAGAGTACAAAGTGCCCTTCCAGGGGCCATAAAATTAATCTACTGCATCTGAATATGAAAATTTTTTAAGTACCTGTCCCAGTCATCATCCCCAGTTCTTCTTCTCCAAGACCGTTCTGCACCAGGCTTATCAAACTGATCAAAGTCATCATCTGCAAAGAAGACTTCATTAAAAATAGTTCTTACTAGAATAAAACAGACATATATGCAAAAAAAATTCTAAAACAAATAATTAAGAATTCTATAAATCTACATAAAATTTATTATGAACTCTTCTCTTTTCAGTTGAATATGCCCAAATATAAGGATTTTTTTTTAAATTAATGGGCAATAATTAAGGCACCCAGTCTTATGAGAGGAAAACAATTCTTTATTAAGTACCACTGTGTATAAGGAAATGTCGGTAAGTGTAGGCAAAGACTAGAGAAAAGCATACTTTGTAAAGAAAAAGGTAGAAGAAAGAAAATCATAGGAAAATAACAAAGCACAATGAAAAGACCATTATGTTTAAGGTCATAAGACCCAGGTTTAAGCTCTAGCTTAACTAGTTATCAGTCATGTGACCTATTTTTTCTCTTCTGAGCCTCAATTTCCTAATCTATAAAATATGGTTAATAGTACTTATCCCACCTATCTCAGAGTTATTAGGAGGACCAAATGAGAATATATGGAGAGCATTTCTAAACTGTAAAACACTGTATAAAATCTAAACTATTTCTTCTTTTCTAAATAATAAATAAAACTTACATACTATCTATAGGACCTTTGTAATATTTATAATTTATAATCAAATTTTTAAAATACATCATTAAAAATTAATCCCCATTTATTCACTAAAAGCAAATATAATAGGAAATTTAAAAACCATACTGCTGGGAAAATAAAACGAAGTGCAAATTTTATGTAGGAAGACTAGCAGCAGACACCCTTCCCCAGGGGCCTTGGGTTAGTATAGCTAAGATAGGAATCAGACCAACAAATAAGAAAAAATACCTTGGGCTTGTCAATAATATGGAGTGAATTTGGAACAAGACACAATCAAGTCCTACACTTTCTCTTATTTCATAACACCAAAAAGACAAAGGAAGGAAAGAAAGAGAAAGGGAAGGAGGGAGAGAAGACGGAAGGAAACAAGCACTGATCAAGTGTCTAGTATGTGCAGGCTGCTTTACCAATATTATTTCATTTGATCCTCACAACAAATACAGGAAGTTGGTGCCATTGTCCCCATTTTTTACAGATGAAGAAACTGAGTGAAAGAGAAGTTAAATGATTTGCCCAATGTCACACAGCTAGTGTCTGAGGCCACATTTGAATTTGAGTCTTCCTGAATCCAGGTCCAGCATTCAATCCACTGCACTAGTTTAGCTGGATTAAGTAACTAGAAGCTATTGATGAAAGGTGCTCAAGAACAGCAAAATTTAGTTTGGCCTCAATAGGAGAGAAACTAGAAGGAAAAGTAACAGCCACAGAATAATAATGATAACAATATTATCTGTAAGACTGTTCTTGAGTGTATCTTATTTTCAATATGCACATTATTACCAAGATCTTGCTTACTAAATCTTAATCTTTCCCTGCTGTGTCTACTTGTTTTTTTTCTGCTGATTACAAACATACCCAAGAAGCAAAACAAAGGGTGGAATCAAAATTGGGAGCTTTTCCCACCATCCCACACTGGTTCACTTCATTTCTACTCCAGAAGCAACTTCTTCATCCTCAACTCTTGACTCGCAGCTATGTTAGACTGGCCACAAAAGACAAATGTTTTCTAGAATTCTATTTCCACCCAACAAAATGAAAATGAACACACACACACACACACACACGTTATTTGTAAGTGAAAATCAAGCTTACAAGAAATCCCAAAGTGACATTCATTCATTCAATCAGAGCACTAAGACCTGACTCCTGCTTGTTCTTTTTATACTTAAAGAAAATTACATAGCCTAAAAAGACACAAAACAATGCCATGAAGTCTTTGTTGTTCAAGTGTCACATAGTCATTGAAACTGGATAAACTGAATTTTAAAAGATAGCCATATTTCTCTCCTTTCAGTCATTTCGACAAAGAAAACTTTCCCTCTCAACCATAAAAAAAAAAACAAACTATTCCAACATATTCAAATTGTCTTTGAAGGTAGAATGGAAACAAGAGGTAATGTGAGATTCTTCTGAATTCAAATTGGTGACCATCCAATCCATTGGAGCCTTAAATCTTTATAGCTATACTTTGACAGTATACTGAAGGGACCAAAAGTAACAAGGTTTCTTTCTTTCTTTCAAAAGGTTTTGGAAAATCCTCCTAGTATGACCTGCTTTTAGAATTTTGTTTAAAGGGTGTACAATCATACTAAGGGTGAATATGCTTGGATCACATACTCAAAAGAATAGTTCATAAGAATTCCTCAACCTGATCCTACCTGGGGCTTCTACAACACAGGTGTTTCTGTTTGGCCAGTCTTGTTTTTACTGTTTCAGCAAAACAAAACTCTATCTAACCACGGCATTCAAACCCCTTCAGTGAACAAAATTCAAAAATCCAGTTCTATAGTGTCTTTTTCCAAATTAAGCATCATCTAAAGTATCTTTTAAAAAAAAGATTCAGTCTAAGTATCTAACATTTCTCCTTCCAATCTATATGCATGCTTCCTTGTATGTCTATCCCTGTTCATTTTTCCCCAGTCCATTCTTTTTCCTCTGCCTTTTAGATCTATATGTCATAGATTTTCCAGGAGTGCACAAGGACACTGCTTAACCACACTGGCAATCAAGATTAAAGAGACTGCTGACCTCTGAGCTAAATGGGGGTTCTAAGGATGAAAGAAAGAGCTGGCTTTGAAAGGAGGGAAAATAGAAAAGAAAACCACCAAGAATTACAATCAATATAACTGCCAAGACAAAGGTCATCGAGGATGTAGCAAAGGATCCAAACAGCAAGTGCATGTGACTAAATTACTTAAAGATGAACTGTTTTCACTTTTAGAAAAAGAAAAAGGTGACTGGGAGAGGATAGGAGTAGGGTTTAGATTCTGACGGAAACATTAAAATCTCCAAAATGTTGCAAAAATAGGTCAAAAATACAAAGGCATAAAAAGAGTGGCTGACAGTGTTAAATTTAGCTCTGACAAGGGTAAAAGTTAGAGAAAATAGCCACTAAAAACAAAGTACTAGATACATTTTGCAATGCTAATATCAGGGGATAAGAAACAGCCAAATTATAGGCATTAGCAGGCACTCATCATATATTTTATATATGTTCATACACATACACACATCTAAAGAGAGAGAATTTGATCTGCCAAACATCTCACTGAATTCATGATATAAAGCACGCACATTGTATAGGATACTAATGTACTATAGAGATATATAATCTGTGAATTCTAGACAGGATTTCAAGGAGGGTTTTCTAGGATTGTAAGAGGTTGAACTGGATTTTACCGAATAGGTTATAAATATATAGAATTCATAATCCCAAATAATATATCAACTTTAAAAAATCTTCAAGAAAAGTTTAGATAAATTGATAGGCAAGAGGAGGAGGGGGCAACTGTGGTTCCACAGGTTTGGAGAACTCCTGGTACAACTTTAAGGTAAAGAAATTAATGAAAATTGGAACTATTTGCTAAATGCCACACAAGAAGGCTCTACTTCTAGCCTAGCCTACCACAGCCATCACTGAGGGGGGGAGCAACCCTTGTGAAGAAGGGGCTAGCCATCACTGCCACCACTATCACTGCTAACCAGGAAAGTCCATGAGCCCTGTGGGTAATAGCGCCCCTGAGACTACCAGTCCTTCTAGTCCTGCCCATGCAGCCATCATCTTGGTGAGCAAACTTTATGAAGAAAATACCACATAGAAGCTGCCTCTAAAGATGCAAGAGCACCATCCTTCTTTCCCTCAACTACCAAAATGACAGATAAACCAAAAATAGAAGTTCTCACCACTAAAGTCCTTTCCTAGGCAACATCAAATGATTCAACATCAAAAACTGATATGATTTTATCACTGGAAATGACATTAAACAAGGTGCATTCCTCTTTTGCTGCTACACACCAAAATCACGGGACCTCTCCATCTGAATTGTTGTCTAAGTGTTGTCTCCTCCATTTGAATGTGAACTTGGGAACACACTGTCTTGCTTTTCTGGTTTGTGCCCCCCAGTAGTTAGCAGTTTTGCATGTACTAAGTAAATAACTTTTTTTCCATGCATTCCCATAAAAAATATTTCTTGGTAATACTGTATGACACAAAATACTTCACAAGAATAATCATTTATGTTCAATTCAACAAATATTTCAGCTAATCAATGGTGCCATTTCATCTCTTTCATTAGTATGGTATAGTGGAAAGAAAACTGAATTTGGAGTCAAAGTATATGTGTTCAAATCCCAGTTCTACTTCTCACTAATTATGTAACCCTGGACTGGTCACTTACTCTCTCAGGGCTTTAGTTTCCTCATTTATAAAATAACAATATTGAAATAGATTGTCTCTATCATCAACAAAGATCAATGGACTTTCCTGCCACTCAACCATGAAGAGATTAAGTCTCCAGATTGAAGCTATTGCTATACCACTACTTCAAATCCCTTAACTACCTAAAACTCCAGAAGTTAGAAGTAAAGTTGAATGTCATCTAATAAAAATTCTTCATTCTACAGGCAAGGAACCCAAATCTCTCTTCATGCACTATAGATGAAAATAGGTTGAAGACATTATTAAGTGTACTAACGTTACCATTTAAATTGAATTTTCTGAGTCAAGGAAAAAAACTGCAGAAAAGATCTCTTTATCATGTTACTAAAAAACATACTTCTCCTGTCAGCCTCCAGAACCACCTCCAAAAAAACAAGGATTGCCTAGACAAAATCTACCTTAAATATATATTTTCTGGAATGTCACCTTGTTAATTTGATGGGTTCTTTATATAAATCATTAACAATGACACTCTTTCTAAAGACCCTAGCAGCTCATTTAAAAAATTTCTTAGAGATGAGTGCATTCATTCAACAATTAAGCGCCTGCTATGTGGTACTGAGGATAATGGCCCCAAAATGGAACATTCCCAGCCCTTAAGGAGTTTAAAGTCCAATGGGGAGGTAGAGGGAGGAGATGGGAGGGTTTAAAATATGGAAAAAAGCAATATATACAAAGTGATTTGGGTGATGGAATTAACAATCAGAGGAATGAGGAAAAGCCACAAGAAGAGGCACTTGAACTACGCTCCTTCTCTGAAGGAACCAAGAGATTGTTAAGAACCAGAGATAAGGAGGGAAAAGAATTCAGGGATGAAAAGCAGTCTGTGAAAACACACAGAGAAAAGAGATAAAATATGAATGGGAGATATCAAGTAGTTTGGCTGAAACATAGAGCCTGTTAACTGGAGTAATGTGTAGTAAGTGAAGAAAATGTGTAACTGGAGGCAGTGAAAGATTCCAAACAAAGGAGTTTGTACTTAGCCTAGAGTCAATAGAGAGTCACTGGAGCTTTTTAAGAAAGGGCATCTGTATAGTTAATGGACTAGAGAGACTAGAAGCAGGCAGGTCTGTAGGTTCCTGCAAGAGTCCAGGTAAAGGGGCAGCTAGGTGGCGCAGTAAATAGAGCACCAGCCCTGGAGTCAGGAGAACCTGAGTTCAAATGCAGCCTCAGACACTTGACATGCTAGCTGTGTGACCTTGGGCAAGTCACTTAACCCCAACTGCCTTGCCTTCTCCCCTCAAAAAAAAAAATTCAGGTTAAAAAGTTACAAGAAACATAATTAGGGAAAAGGTTATAAACAGAGAAAAGTAAACTCACTTTTGAAATTTAAGGGAGGCAAGTAGGATTACAGAAAGGAAGAATTATCTGTGTAAATATCACAAGTCCAGTATAATGTAAGCTCCATAGGGGAAGGAACAATTTCCTTTCTGTCTATATTGCCAGCACTCAGTACAGTGCTTTGCACAAAGGGGGCAACATATAAATATTTGTTAAATTGAACTAGCAGTTAAGCACCACTCAATTACCCCAGATCCTGGATATTAGATAATTTGTGGATGCTCACAGTACAAATAGTAACTTCCCTTAAATAGTTTTGCTAATAAAGTGAGTATTATTACAGGTTCCTAATCTGAAGTTTACAGGCAAATTTCAAGGTGTGTTATACCCAAAATGAATGCTTTAAGAGGAGTATTAAACTAGATCATAATTGAGATTCCTTCAAACACTAGGATTATGCTATTCAACTATAAAATTGCAACTGAGCTGGGAATCACTCTTGAAAAAACCCAAGCAGAGCCAAGCTAAAGAAAGCATGCTGCAAACAATAATGACATATATTACCACCAACATCCCCCCACCCCATTCTCTAGGGGAATACAGACCTGTCTATAGACTACAAGCCTGACCCATCAACTCAGTCTAGACAGATGCCAACTGTCACACGTGATTTAAAAAGTGAAAAAGAGGGGGCGGCCAGGTAGCGCGATGGGTGGGAGCACCGGCTCCAGTGTTGAGAGGGCCTGGAGATCGAGTCCCGGGCTCAGACACTTGGCACCCACCCAGAAACACCTGGCCGTGTAACCTTGAGCAAGTTACTTAACCCCAATTGCTTAGGGGCGGCCAGGTGGCTCAGCAAGTAAGAGCATCGGCTCCAGTGTCGGGATGACCTAGATCAAATCCGGGCTCAGATACTCAGCACCACACCCAGAAATAACTGGCCATGTAACCTTGAGCAAGTTACTTAACCCTGATTGCTTTAAAAAAAAAAAGTGAAAAAGAGAACCCTTGTTTATGCCTCACTATTGGTAAAATAAAGACATGCCCTCCACCCCTTCTCTGTTCATGAACGAAGTTTCAATAACAAAGTTATGTGACCAATTCTCCATAACAGAGGTACAAAATACAACTTGAAAAATGACAAAGATTTACAAATCTTCACTATATACACAGAAGGAAGAAAACTGAAAAAGAGATCAAAGTGTTAGTTTACTGTGAAGAGGAAAAGGCCTTGAACTCTAGGTTTTGGATTCTAGTTCTGCCCTGGAATCTGTAACAAGCCATAACTCCTATATACCAGTTTCAAAACCCCTTAAGAAAAGAGGACATAATGCTTTCAAAAGCTGATCAAAAAACATGATGTCTCTTAAAACCTTGAAAATTCTCATTTAAACACAGAGATCAGGAGTGCAGTCAAATCTAAGGCAAAGTTATCAACTTTGTTACTTCAGTGATCTGACTGGTATGAGCACTGCCTTCTCACAACTATGCTGACTTTTTTCCATGATCTGGAAATCCTTCCTAAGGCTTTCTCCTTGATCTTTTTCACCATAAGTGACTGCCAATGAAGAATATGAACCATTGATTGCTCCTTCATACAGGGACAGGCACATTTCTTTTCTCTGGTCATAAAGGCCTCCAATGACATATTTATTCCACTTCTCTTGTGTTATTCTTTGTAATATGTTGTAGCCTATTTAATCTATGTGCCTCTCCACCCCCCTAACGGTAAACCATAACTTTAATTCTTAAGGGACTGTAGTATTCCATCAATCGCAAACATACAGCCTAACTGAAAAAAATAATGATTTTTTAAAAAGATGGATCCTTGTTTCAGGGAAAATTTTCAGGTCAATAAAAACACCTCATGCAAAAGGCAACCCCACCTGTTCTCCCCTTACCCAATTTTGGGTCTAGCTCAACTTACTGTCCATCTGGAGTGACTATCCAATAATTATTCTTTGTCCACTTGGTTTTCCCTGTAAAGATAGTTAGGCAAAGCTCCTGACGTGATAAAAGATCTTATTTAGGAAATTCTGCAATGTCCCAAGGCTTGACATAATCGACATATCATCCACAATCAGGGGTATGTGGAGGAACTAACCATTGATAGGGAATCCCACTTTAATTTGGATTTTGCATTGGATACCCTCTATGATTACAGAAAAGATTTATCTTTGACAAATAAATATGTCTGCCTGTTTAATGCTTTACTTAAGGATTAAAAGTCCCTCTGATGTTCTATTTTTAAAGAATCTTGCATGATTTTAACATACATATGGGAAACAACTTACTGGATAAGGGCCTTTTAAGGAAGAATTAACAAATACATCATTTCCCCAAAAATGTCAACCAATAAGTACAGTGGAATCTTGTGTGCTTTATATCCTTCTATTAATTGTGTAACTATAAAAATGTAGGGGCTTTCTTGTAGAATATTAACCATTCCCTTTCTAAACTTATTGATATACTTCAGAAGTTTCTGAAAGACTTTATAGAGCTGGGATAGTAAGCATATGGGTCCAAGAGTTATTTATATTTTCTCAGAGATTCTTCATTGACAATTTTAAATTTCATATTTCGTTACCATCTCCTTTTTTCCATATTTCAAAATTGAGCTCTCAATACCCTTAAAGCTGTGTTGTCTCCTCAGAGTACCCTTGGTCTAATGTAGCTGCTCTTCCCATGCTGGCTTTCTTTAGTACTATTTCTAATTCCTGTACATCCAGAACTGTGAAGCCAAGAGTCAGATATAGTGGCTCTGTTACTTCTGATGGATAAATGAGTTTATAATAGAGATCTTTACAGTTTTCAATTTTTTTTTGGTCTGTTCAGTGTCACCCTAGCAAATTTAGCACAAGAATGCAGATAGTATTTGATTTTTTTTAGATTTATATGTGATCAATGTAACAAGAACAAAAGAGGTTTTTTTTTACTTTTTAGGCAAAAAAAAGAGGATCAAAGAAGGGATAGGACCTTTGATTGGGATGGATAGGATAAATGACAGAGAGAAGGTGAAGCTACTCATTTCTTACTTAACTTCTACCTTTTCTGCCAAAATGTATGATCTTTTCCCTGGAAACTACAAAATCAAAATAATAAATAGATAATAGATACAAAAAATTAATAAAGAACTAATAAGAGAACACTTAACTGCCCTGGATGAATTCAAGTCCACTGGCCCAGATGAACTATATCCTCAGGTACTGACAGATGTTACTGCTGAGCACTGTTAAAAATATTTGAAAGACCATGGAAAGTAGGAGAAGTATGTCAAGTCTGAGGAAAGGCAAATCTATTAATTTTCAAAAAAGAACAAAGTTTCCAACTCTTAGTCACTGAGTATAACTAGGAAAAGTGCATAAGCATGAGATGTAGGAGACATGGTTAGAGAGCAGTTCTGAAAAGTATCTACTTGTTTTAGTGTACTAAAAATTTAATACAAGTCAGCAGGGTGATATAGCAACGAAAGAAGTAAATGCAATCTTAGCTGAATTGAGGGAGTCATTGCTTCCAGGAACAAGGAGGTGATCACTGTACTCTGCCTTCATCAAACCTCATCTGGGACATTGTGTTCAATTCTGTGTACCACAGTTTAGGTTTGGATAATCTCCAGGGAAGGGCAACTAGAATGGTAGGTTATCTTGAGTTCATGTCATATAATGACTGGATGGAAAGCACTGGGGATGTTGAGCCTGGAGCAAAACTTCAGGAGGGACATGATAGCTGTCTTCAAGTGTTTACAGGACTTTCATATGGACAGGAATTAAACTTGTTGGCAGAAACAGAAGCAATAAGCACGAGCTGCAAACATTTTAGTGTTGATGTAGGAAAAACTTCTTAACAATTAGAGGCATCCAAGAGTGGAACAGGATGCCTTAAGTAGTGGTGGATTCCCCCTTCTTGGAGGTCTTCAAGCAGAGATTACATAATCATCTGTCAAAAACAGAGTAAGGATTCTGTTTACATAAGGGTTGTTCTACATAGCCACCAAGGTTCCTTCCAAATCTTTCATTCAGTGTTAATACTCAAAAAGAGGATTGTTAGGAGAGCAAATAAAATTCTACTAAGTAGAATTATGCACAACTGTAGGATTCACATTGAAAAGTTCCCAAAGAATATGTTCAAAAAATATAAATATTTTTAAAGAAGCACATCAATTCATTGTCAAAAAAGTAGGATCTACATCACCAAGCACTGAAAGATATGAGAGTGCAGTGGTCAAAGAGGATCTATGAAGGTTCTGATAAAAGACCTGGATATACTTATGACTTCCCTTCCTAGGAAATAAAGTAATTCTGGATATAATTTTACTTTATTTTCATAGTATGCCTGTGAGATAGGGAGGAACAGGTATTATTACACATGGGGAAAGTAGAAACTAAACAGCATGTTCCAGGAACACACAGGCAATGGCAGAAGCCAAAGCCCTTGAAGCTTAGCAAGATAAGCTAGTATGGTAGGATTGGGGGTCTGAATATTCATATTTGAGACCCAGGTATGTGACAATGAGTCAGTGACTTAACTTTCTTGATGTCCAGATTCTTCATCTTATTATAAAATGGAGATTTTAATACTTGCACTATCTATCTTACAGAGTCACTGTGAGAAGTAAGAATGAATGAAAGCAAACAAGAATGAAAGAAAAAGTATGTGTTAAAGCTTATGTACATAGTTTCTTGTAACCCAGTCATGTAAATAAGTTATGTGCATCCATATTTTAAGCTTCACTCAATATTAATGATCAAAATATTATCCCTATTGTTACATCTTTTAAGGAATCTTTATATAATTTTGACATACACATGAGAGGCATATTGTTAGAAAATTGCCTCAAAGGTCATATTCTGCTCTATTAAATTTAATGCTTTTTATCATCAACAAGAAATAATTATAGTGGGATTTTTGCATATTTCTGTATTGTTAATGTATTGTTGATGGAATGGGAAGATCTTTCTTGCCCATTAATAGGCCCATGTGACCTGCTCTAAGTTTTGGCCCAGCCCACAGCTTAAGTCACATGGAGCCTAAGGTGGGAGGAGTGTGTCAAATGGGTAGAGCAGGAAGTGGGAGAGTGAAGTGGAGCCAAGAGAGAGAGAAGCAGAGAAAGACAGAGCTGCTAGTAGGGGTGAGAGAGGAGCAATTTGCCTAAGGGAGCTTGTTTGTGGGGCCGCTGGATGGAGGGAAGGCTTAGGGATGGCAGTGCTCCCTGCATTGGTAATGTGTACCAACTTCTTTATTACCATGGTAGATTTGGCTTTCTGGTATATAAATAAATATCTTGGCTTTGTCTTCAAAGAAGAGAGTCTGTTCTATCTTGCTATTCAAACCTGGAAATATGCCTGCATATGCACAATGGCCGCTGCAGGTATCACATTGGAAATATAATTTCTTACATCCTTCCGTCATATGATGGTAAGGAAGAATGGGACTGGCTCTGCACAGCTAGAGAGAATATACACATTGATGACATCACAGATTCATTTGAGTAGTTTTATTATATCCTATATAAGGATTCAAATAAATTCAACATTTATTAATGCCTAATAGGTGAATGGCACTGTGCTAAGTGGAAGGGAAAGAAGAAAAAAAAAAACAACAAAAAACCCTGACCTCCAGCTTACCTTCATCTTCTACTGAAGGTTACAACAGATAAATAAAAAAGAAAATCTGAAAAAGGAAAATGAGCACTAATGACTTGGGGGAAGGCAATCCAGGAAAGGTTTTATTGAGGAATTAGGGGCACCTGAGCCCCTGAAGAAGACAAGAATTCTGGGAGACAAAAGTGAGGAAGCAGCTATTGATACAATTGATAAAGGTACAGGACTTGGATTCAGGAAGATTTGAGTTCAAATATGACCTCAAGCTCTTAGCAGCAATGTGAAGCTGAGCAAGTCACTTAAGAGCTATCTGCCTCGGCTTCCTCACCTGTAAAATGGGGACAATAATAGCACCTATATCCCAAGGTTGTTTGCAAAATTTTAGTAAAGTTATATATAAATGGGAGGAAAAGGAGAGAGGAGAAGAAGAAAGAGGGAAAAGAAGAGGTGGTGTGATGGTGGTGGTAGTGGTAGCGATACAGTAAGTACACCCTTCCATAAAGCCAGATAGCAGGAAGAACCACAGTTGGAGGCATTATCCCAACTTGCCTCCTCCTTTGCCCAGGCTGCTTAACTATTCACAGGCCTTGAATGAAATGGCAGTCAACAACTCTACTACTTCTGATCCTCATCAGAGGATGACTATCTACACTGCTACCACCTCCTAACATCCTCCATCCAGGTTTTCCATCTGCCCTGCTTCTATGCTCTGTCATCTTAACTTCCTAAGTAAACTATGGACCATGCAATTCATCATGGTATCCTTAAACTTCTAGGTCTTTCCATCTCCACTCTAGCTAAAACTTCTTTCACGAATTAAAGTTCATTAGTTCCTGGAGAACAGGGCACTTAGCAAAGTGCTGGCATATGGTAAGCACTTAACAAATGCTTGCATTCATTTATTCACTCACTCATTCATATTTAGATAAAGTAAAGGAGGTGTTAAATAGGTTTTTGGGGACCAGTTTAGGAAACTGTCATTGCCCCCTGGCCATAATTCCACCAGTGAGATAATATGCGTAAAACATTATGCAAGCCTTAAAGTACATGTAATGTTACCAATTCCAGGTGACAACAACAAAAAGCTGTGTTTTGAATTCCAAAACATCTAGAAAATAATCACTCCTAATCTAGGAACTATCTGTACCAAGAACAGCTATTTAATTGGCTTAAAAATGACTTTCTCTAAGTATTTTCCTATTCCTTATTCTTCATATATTAAGCAAAACCACATGAAAACTGGGAAATGCATTTTCATGTTAGCATTACACTAAATCATCATTTCAATACTTGTCACCATCTAAAACAATTGTTGCACTTAGGTTCTTCTATAACATAATATCCCTAGGAGCTACACTCTGACAAGTTTAGCTTTCCTCCTTATAACCTTGAAGCCCAACAATCTAATAATTTTGTTACTAAACAGAAAATCTTTAATATCAGTAGTTTTAATGAGATCTATGTTAACAGATGAAGAGCTATAAAAAAATGAATCTTTTGAACATGAAGTTCTGCCCCTACCCCCAAAATAGATAATAAAAGGAAAATATTATATACTCTCGAATTCATTCTGAGAGTGCAACTCTGTAGTAATTGTTCTTTGCTACAGCAAACTATTGATCACTTTAATAGAAAGAAAAGATAACATGTAGATGAATTAAAATTTGGGTTCTTGTGCCACATGTCAAAAAATGTTTATCTGCAACCAATGATGTGGCCATTGCTGGATCCCTCATCTTTGAAATGTCTAAACTTGGCTCAGTTTTATTACCTTTTATAACACAAATTGGTTTTCAGTTATAAATGGATAGCAAGTGAAGGATGAATCATACAGTTTAAGAAAGAAGGTAAGATACATACATAAATAGCATAAATACACATTATTACATCACAAATTTATCAGAGAATTACAAAACAAAATGCTAAGAGGGACTGGAAGAAGGATATTGGGAAGCCAGCGATGGAAATCAAGGAAAACTTCAACCAACATACAAACAGTTATTAAATGCCTCATACATTCTAGGTACTGTACTAATAAGCACTGGGGAAATAAATACAAAAAATGAAACAATTCCTAGTCTCAAGGAACTTATATTTTAAGTCTTTAACAGCTAGGTAAGAAATCAATAAGTGAAGATGGGAAAGGAAGGAATTCCTGACACAGACAGTAGTTATATGAAAAAAGGGGATGTTTAAAAGTGGAAAAAGTAACAGAATTAAGATAGAATGTAGAATGTATGTCAGGGGAGTATGCTAGTTCCAAACTGTAGGAGATCTTGCATGTGAGAGGAGTTTGAACTTTACATGATAGGAAAATAAACAACTACTACTACAGATTGTTCAGCAGAGAAATAACTTGACTACACATGTACATTAAAAACATTATTCTGTATGAGTAGTACAATAGTAGAGTAGAGATCACTTACTACCTGTATGACCTGGAGAAAATCACTTAATCTCTCTGCACTCAGTTTCCACATCTTGAAATGAGCATATTAGATTAAATGACCAGTACTCAATCTAAGAGCCTATGATCCTAGGTGCATGAAACTTGGAGGAAAGTGGCAATGGCAAGAGCTGGTAAAGAGTTATTTCAAAACTGGTGTTTTGAAAACCTTCAAAATTAAGCTACTTTTTGAAAAACTCCCATTTTGACATAAACTACCAAGACAATTAGAAAATGGTTTGTCAGAAATTAGGTTTGGATCAATACCTCACACCACATATAACAATAAACTTCAAAATGTATAAGCAAGTAAACTGTAAAAGGTTGGCATTATTTTAAAAATTAGATCAGATCATGGACCTTTCACAGATGTCAAGGAGTAAAGTTCTTATCTAAATAGGAAACAGGCAATTTATAAAAGATAAAATAGATAATTTTGATTACACGAAATTGAAAAGCGTTTTGTGTTGATCAGTTGTTTTCAGTGTATCCCACTCTTGATGACTCCATTTGGGGTTTTCTTGGCAGAGATACTAGAGTGGTTTGCCATTTCCTTCTCCAGCTCATTCTATAGGAAGAAATTTAGGGAAAGTGACTTGCTCAGGGTCATATGGCTAGGAAGTATCTGAACTCAGGAAGTTAAGTTTCCCTGACTCCAGGCCCTGTGCTCTACCTAGCTACATCAGTGAAATATTTTACACTAACAAAATTAGTACAACTAGAATAAGAGTAGCTGTCAAGTGGAAATAAAATCAAAAGGCCATTCACCAATGGATAAGTGGTCAAAGGATATGAACAATAGTTTATAAAATAAGATTTACAAACTATTCACAAACATGAAATTGCTAGCCCAAATCACTAATAAGAAACATGTAAAATCTAAACAACCCTGCAAGTTTTCCCTTTCCCAAAAAAATAAAGATGACAGAAGCTGAGAATAGTCAATGCTGGAGAAAATGTAGAAGGGTACTAATACAGGGCTAGAAGAGCTGTGGGTTGGTCTAGCCATTCTAGAATTCCATTTGACACCTAAGAAATTGACTAAAATGACCATACTCTCTGTTCTTGTGATCTCATTGTTGGGTAGCTACCCCGACAGGAACTCATAGACTTCTAGAAAGAAAGACTCCATAAACACCAAAGTATTAACACTTTCTGTAGTGGCAAGGAGCTGGAAACAAAGTAGATGCCCATCAAGTGGGAAATAGCTAAACAAAATAAATGAATATAGGTGAATATTACTACACACTGCACAGTATGTAGGAAATCAGGAATACAAAACACTCAAACATACAGATTTATGTGAAATGATGCAAAGTGAAGAACCAAGAAAATAACATACACAATTGTACAAATATAAAAAGAACCCTCCCTTTTCCTCTACAAAACTGATAACTGTGCAAATTACACTGACCTAGCTTGACTCACAGAGATGAGAAAAAACACCTCACTTCCCTTCCTCCAACTGTTTTTCCATATCTCACTTTCCAAATATTTTTTAGAAAGGAGAGCTCACTGTATAGAGAAGAGGAAGGATCAATTCAGAAAAGAATATGAAATAAAAATAAAGACATAAGACATTTTTATTTTTAAAGAGGCTATTACATTAGCCCAAAACTGTGGGAAAATTTTAGAAAAGGAGACAAATGTAAGAGTCAATTATCTCATCTGTAAAATGAGGGGATGGTGACCTTCCAATTATAAACAATCCCTTTGTTAAATATCTTAACACTGATCGTAATACACGAACAAAACTCAGTTACTAATTTTTCAGAGCAGTTCATACTTTTCTAAGTCACACTATCTATTCTCCCAAGTTATTAAGTGTGGTCTGTTGCATTAAGACTCTTAACTTTCTCAAGTCTAAGTATTCTTTCAGACAACTCTATTATATGTAGAAAAAGTTCTTAGCTTACATCTATGTTTAGTAGAACATAATACTTCAGAATTTAAGAATAGAATCAAAAATAGATGAAAAATCAAAATTGAGTCTTAAGTTTCAAGAATGTACAACTATGGACATTAATAAATGCCATTCATTCTCTTTTAACCTTGTTACTCTAAATAACTAAGCAAGCCTCGCTGTGTTACTGTCCTCATGAAGTGCTCCCTAGAAGTTAGCTATTTTTCTCATTCAATTTAACAAATATCAAAGCACTAATAAGCAAGGTACAAACGACCCATTCAAAAGTAGAAAAATATATTCCTTTATACATTAGTTCATTTCAAAGTTATGAAATTTTGGAAAGCTGCAAATGAAACTCAAAGATTTTTTTTTAACTCCACTACATCAAAGATACATGAATTCACTGAAGTGGCCATTCCCTCCATAAACTCAGACAACCAATCCTTTCTAGCTTAGTAGAACATCTTTAGGAATTATGATGGTCAAAAAATTCATTACCTAGAAGCCAACCTGACAAAGAACTTCCTGACTTTATTCTATAACACCACCCTGGGAGACCTTTAGAATTATTTGTCCCTAATGTGATCCTCCCAAATCAACTACAAGCTTGGAAAGCAAGGAAACAAGTTTGTTAACACTGTGCCTAAAGTAAAAACAAACACTTTTGCTTTATACCTGTACTGTAATAGCACAGCTTTAGAAAATGGTCACCTCCTTTGAGGAAGCAACAGAGTAGGGCTTTAGTTCAGTACTGGGTAACAAAGACTGGGGCTTTGGATAATGAAGGAAAAAAAAAAACTAGGAAAAGACTTGACTGTTGTAATTTAATTTGAGTTGTAATTTCAAGAGTTATCCATAAAGACTTACATAAAAAGTGAAGTGTGTGCAACAGGAAGAAAACTTTACACAGTTAACAGCAATACTATAAGGACAATCAACTGTGAAAGATTTACTCTGATCAATACGATGATCCAAGACAATTCCAAAAGATCCATGAAGAAAAATGCTATATCCACCTCCAGAGAGAGAAATGATGAAGTGTGAATGAAGACTGAAGCACACTTGTTTTAATTTTTTTTGTTTTGTCTTTGTTGTTTTTTGCAACATAGCTAATATGGAAACGTTTTGCATGACTTCACATATATCATCAATATCAAATTGCTTGCCTTCTCAAGGAGTGGGAACACATGGGTGGAAGAGAAAAAAATTGAAACTTAAAAATTTTTTAAATTACTATTAAGATTTTTTTACATGTGACCGGGAAATATTTAATGAAATATGTAAAAACATTTTTACAAAAGAGCTGTCTATTAGAGAATGCTGAAATTCATATTGAATGAGGATACTCCTAAGAAGTACCCTCTGAGGAAAGTACATGAGCTTTGTGAAAAAAATCTATTTTTGACTGCCGAGAGGCCTTTTTTGTTTCCTTTTATCACAGAATCGAGGGCCAGGAACTGGAATGGACCTTGGAAATCAGCTAGTCTAAGCCCTCATTTCAGAGATAAGGAAATTTAGGGGAAGGTTAGACAAGTCACCCAGACAAGAAATAGAAGAGGTAAAATTTGAAGGCAGTTCTTCCATCCCCAGATCAGCATGCTTTCCCTTAAACCACACTGCCTACTTCAAGCTCTCAAAACAGTCCTGGATGCTGGAGTTCACTAGATAAGTGACTGCTTGTTAAATGTACTAAACTATTACTGAAATGTAGGAATTTCCCTGATTTACCACTACTTCAACAGAAGCATATGCCAACAATCTGGAACTCAGCAGTGTAGGATAAATCTCTATTTTTTTCTAAGTCCTTAAAAAGCACAACATTCACACACCATTGACAGACATCCAAAAAAGAGGGGGAAAAAAAACCAAAAACAAATGCCCAAACACCTGTAAAACTAACGTACTTTAATATAAAAAAGCAGTTTTGTGTGTGAGAGGTCACACTTATTCTCAAGACCTACTATAGATCTTCAACTCAAATTCTGAATCATGCGATTTTATATTTAAAATAAAAAAGAAATTTAACATATCAATGCTACCATTTATTTCTACATTTACATTTCTTTATTATTCCATGCTGCAATACAAACTTTATTGTGGATTAAACTGAGTCAAGAATTTCTACAAGATTACTGGAATGTACATTAATATGATTATTGCTAATTAACACATGGGATCCTAAGGAACCTCTCTTCAATCGGTCCTCCAAAAACTGCTTTTGTTTTGCACTGTGTCTCATTTCTCAAATACTTTTTGAAAAAAAAATTATAAATATTAACTTTCCACGAGGAATTTGGGAGGGGGGGAGAAGAACTTCTGCCAAATTTTTCAAAAGCTAATTTTATGTTTAGACTTACGTTTTATGAGAAAACATCTTACAATGTTAATAAAAAGGTAAATTAACAAAATCCCAATCAAAATACTCCCCTCCTGCCCCACCCCCTATTAAGAAGTCACAGTTAACTAAATCCCTTTCCATTCCAGAATTTGACAAGGTAAAAATACAAAAAGGAATTGCACTTTTAAAGAGTTCTCACTTTTTCAAAACCATTAATACAACATCCTCAACAACAACCCATGTTGCTGACTGTAGAGTTAGGGGCTGTCCTTTTTTAGTCAACTTAAAAGTTGATCCTATATGTTGCAAGGTTTCCCAATGCTGTCAATTAAAACTGCGCTAGCCCTCCATCCGCCAAGAGACAGTAACTGCATTCCTCAAAATGACATTTCAGGCCTAAAGAAAAACGGGGGCGGGGGAGGGGGTGTCAGGGGCTCTCCACTAGGCTATTATGCACAGATCTAGCAACTCGCCCCCAAAACGCAATGACACTTAGAAGTCAGATGCACAAGTTCAGGGCCAAATCAGGAACAGGGGGGAGGGGGCCTGAGGGGCGGGATAAGGAAGAGCCGCTTCGCCTCCCCCTCCTCCCCCCCGACTGACAATAGGGGATGGAGACGGCTAAGGGGGCCCGGGAGAGGCTGGAGGAGGGGAAGGCGCCAAAGGGCCCGCTCGGCCCCCGAACTCCTCGACTCCCTCATGCCTCTGCACTCCGTCACCCCAGTCGCCATTCCCCGGCCGCCCCCTGACCCCGAGCCGGACGACCTCACTCACCTCCGGCTCCGGTTCCCGCTCCTCCGCCCGCACCCAGAGCAGCCGCCATGGTGACTCCCGAGCTCGGCTCTCGACCTCACCCCCACCAAACCAGCTGGCGGGGAGAACAGGCCTGATCCCGGGCCGAGGGGAAGGTGAAAGATAGGGAAGGGACGACCCGAGGACCGGGGCAGGGTGGGAGGGGGAGGAGAGAGGAGAGGCCGGGGCGGTTCGTTGTCCACACCGGCCCCTTCTCCTCCGCAGGAAGAAAACAACAAACTACCCCAACATGGCCGCCGACTGCGCTCCCTCCACCGCCGCGGTGCACTCCGGGATGTTGGCGGACCGCAATGGCCAGTCTCCGGGTTGGTTCCCGTGAGCACGTGCTTCCGAGTGTGAGACGAGAACCGCAGCTGATTCAATGCGCACGCGTGGTAATGGAAAGCTGCGCGCACCGGTCCGGCCTGCCGGGAAAAATCGGATTTCCCCGGGATAGAGGGTGGGTTTGGCGGCAAAGGGGAGATAGAGGGACTCCGTCTCACAGCCGAGGCTTTTCGAACGCCCGGGAAACTGGAAGCGCCCCAGAAGGCCGATAAACAAGGACTACAGCCCTATCCCCACCCCCGCCCCCAGTGTAGAAGAGATTATCGTAAACCGCTTTGCGGCATTCGGTTCCGTGCTTTACGGCGGGCACGTCGCTAATGGTGACGGCGAGTTAGATGGCACCAGTGGATGGGGTGAGGAAGGGAAGTCGGCCTCCTCCCTTGTCCTGGGGTGGTACTTCGGGGGAGGGGCGCAGAGGGGGCCGCTGTTACTTCGTCTGCTCTTCCCAGGCTATCGCGTGGTGCACTTGGGGCTCGGGTCGAGCTTTAAAAAGCTGTACCTCCTGCCCTCTGGTAGCTTGCAGTCTGAAGCTGTTGAGGACGTCGCCTTAGCGCGTAGAAACACCTGCTTTGGTCGTTTCGCCGAATCGTACGGACACCCTGTTCGTGGTGAAGTTAGAAGTGGGAGTCTGGTGGGGGTTTGGGGGTGTCCGAACAGCTTATCCTTACAGCTTCGAGAGAGTGGAAGAGCGAGGCTAATTAATAATTTGCTTATCGCTTACTCTGTGCTAAGCACTGTCCTAAGTGCTTGAGAATGATTACCTTATTTATTGGATCCTCACCAGTGCACCGGGTGCTGAGTGCTCATTAGCCCCGTTTTACGGGTGAAGAAACTGAGGCAAACAGGTGAAGTGACTTGCCCGGGGTCACACAGCCAGTCAGACTCAGCATAACTTCCTTATTAAGTGAATATCACGCGCTGGGCTTGTGCTAAGATTTAGCATTTGTAACAGAGACCTTCTTTAGGTAGGCCTTCTGAGATACCCTGTAACAAAACCTAGTGAACTTCCTAAATTTAGCTACCTACGTTTAATAGGGCCTGCCAGAGCTAGCACTGTACTAGAACGAATGTACTAGATGAAAACCACGGACCTAGACCTCTTTAGTGGAACTGGGAGTAACAAAATCAACGTTAGAGAAAGGATTTGGGCTAAATGGGGATGTTAAGAGGTATCTATATGAGAAGGCAGTTAAGGCTCAAGATTCAAAGTTATAGGAACTAGGAAGACGGGCAAACCTTATATACTGTTTGTGAAATTATAATGGTCTTTGGCATTAGACTGGAAAAACCACTAAACTATAAATATGCTTTGATCCAGTAGTTCTACATCCAAGCATATGATCCAGGAAGCACAAGAACAGAAAAAGGTCTTACATACATAAAAGTACTTACCTCATTACTTTTTGTGGTAGCAAAGAACTGAAAGTAAAGTAGGGGACTATCCATTCTCAAATGGCTGCACCAGTTTTGTTAAATAAATGTCATGGAAAAACACTACACAGAAAAAATTATAAGAATTTATAAATATGAAGAATTCAGGAAAATTTGAAAAGATTTTTATGAACTGAAGCAGAACAAAGTGAGTAAAAGCAGGAGGATAAATTGAAGAAAAACATTTGAAGGACATCAAAACTCCATGATGAGCTCTTGAGAGGAAGGGCAAGCATTCATTAAGTACCTAACTACATATTAGGCTCTGTGCTGAGCACTTTTGATTCTCCCACAACAATCCTGGGAGGTAGGTGCCATTATTATCTCCATTTTACTGGTGAAGAAACAGACAAAGGTGAAGTGACTTTCCCAGGGACACACAGAAAGACTTGAACTTAGGTCTTCCTGACTTCAGGTCTAACTCTTATCAACTGCACCACATTATTGCCTTTTCTCTGAATTCTTCTGACACTGTTTCCTAATCTCAGCAATTTTCTACCTTGCTACTATGTAGGTCTCTCTCCCCCTTCTCTCCTTTTCCACAACTTGCTCTTAGAACTACAATCAGATTATCACTTTGATCATCCTGCTGTTCTCTCACCAGAACTATGACTTCATAGATAAAAACAACTCAGTGACACCTTTCCTATATGTGTTGTCTTCTCTGAAAATGTAAGCTGTTTACAATTGTACTACGAATGCACAATTGACACATAGTTAGCATTTAATAAATGTGCCTTTCAAAATTCATTAAGCCCAAAATTCACTAATCAAGACATCAACAAACTGTTGATGAAGCATATCTCCCTTCCTCTTGGTGGAGAGTTGGTATATAAATAGGTTCAAAATGAGGTATACCTTCTTAGACATGGATATGACTGATGTATTGATTTGTTTTCCTTTTTTATACTCTTGAAAGATCATCATCGTCACCAGGAAGTAACATTACTTTTAAAGACTTTTAAACATTTATTTAAAAAATTAGTTTTTAAAGGGTGGAGGATAATATAGATGAAGTTCTGGAGTTAAGAATGGAAGAATCAGTTCAATCCAGTGGTCACAAAATTGGCATAAATGGAGAAGGGAGCGGGGAGGATTAAGGATATATAAAGGGGGGCAGCTAGGTGGCACAGTGAATAGAGCACCGGCCCTGGAGTCAGAAGGTTCTGAGTCCAAATTTGACCTCAGATACTTAACACTAGCTTCATGACCTTGGGCAAGTCACTTAACCCCCAATTGCCCTGCCTTCCCCCCTCCAAAAAGCAAAAATAAAGATAGATAGATAGATCTAATATATACCATCACCAGTCAAGTAGCTTCTTATTAAGTACCATACATTGTATTAGGGAAACCTATGTATGCCTTTCTATGTGAGTTTATTTTTCTTTGCTTATTTCCATGTTTACAAAATTGCATTTTGTGTTCCCTATAATTTTAAAAAGGAATGTATTAAGATATTTTATATTTTTCTCAAAAAATTCAACTAGGTTGTTTTTACTCTTATAGCCTTTGATTAATTTTTTCTATAAGGTTAACAGCCATCAGAAAAACAATCACCTATATATACATGGAGTTTCTTGAAATAGGAATAACATGGTAGTTCCAACACTACACCCTAGGGAGCAACATGTAGAATATATTATAGGAGGATAGTGGATGCTCTGGAGGATTGAAACAGGCCACCAAAAAGCAGATGGCAACAATCTAGTCTGGAAAATTACCAGATTTACAAATTCACCAATAAACTAATCTCTCAGCAAGCTTTCTCAGAGTTTTTGTGTTCCTACCTGAATTTTCCATCAAGACAATATTTCCTTCCCCTGAAAATAATTCTGTAACCCATGGAAGGGCTGCAAGAGGCCTTTAATTCCATTTGGAGTAATAAATTGGGGTAATAACCAGCCATGCCTATTAATACAACTTGAAGTGTGAGGCATCTGGCTGAAGATATTTTTTTTAAAGATCTGTCATTTACATTTTGGTTGGGAGGAGGGAATTTATTTGTGAGGACATTCTGAATGTTTGCTTCAGAGAGAAGCTTGTGGACTCTTGCTGAGATGAAATAATAAAGGGTTAATATATCTAGGATGTTGAAAGGTGGCATTAGTAAATAAGGGTCCAACCATTGTGGAATTATCCTGGTTGTTCCCACCCAAGAGTCAGGATTGGAGGATTAAGCAAACCAAAGCATTTTACTAAGGGGAAAAAACAGACTGCTCACAACTATTTGTTTACATCAGGCAAGCAAGAAACATGGTATTTCCAAGGACAACTAAAGGCAAAGTCCAGAGTACCAGTCAACCGGTTTTGTTCACTATGGTAATGAGCAGCCAAATGGTGAGGCCCAAAGTTCAGGCAGAGAGTTCTAATCCTGGGAACTTTACTTCCTCCTCCACTTTAACATTTGTAACTGATGAAAACAGTCCAGGGAAAGTAGTAAACAGGATAGAAATGAGATTTGAGTAACCTTCCACCACCACCCCTGTCCCCCACCCCCACGATCTCAGTACACCAGAGAAAAGTCAAAAGATTGAAATGCTCTGCAAGTTGGCCTGGCCTAGAGTGGGAGTGGTGAGTAGCTATACTATGGAGACATAAGGAATAACAGGAGTACCTTCCCTGATCGTCACATCATAGGGAGCAAGTGGCCATACGGGTTGGGAATCTGAGGGGTCTTTCTAGTTGAAACTCTAAGAGACTAAGGTTTTGCATCATATATTTAAAACTGATGTTGGCTTGTTCTGTTCCACTTTGTTTTAATAAAATTTGTCTCTTCAATATTCTAGGCTACATACATGCTTAGGAAGTATGAAGACAATCTAAATACCTACTCTTAGTCCAATGTCCACCATCACTATATAAACCCTAAAGCCCAGAATCATTGAATGAATATAGAAGACAAAGAATTTGTAGCTAAATAGTTTACAGGGGACCAAATTAAGGAATTGAAAGAGATAACACAAAATCAACAAAGGTGCTTATGCCAAAGGCAACAAGACTCAACCTAAGAAAGCCACCAGGAAGATACTTGAAGCTTATAGGCTAATATCTATGTAAAGAATAAAGAAATATGGGGCGGCCAGGTAGCACAGCGAGTAAGAGCACCGGCTCCAGTGTTGAGAAGACCTGGAGATCGAATCCCGGGCTCAGACACTTAGCACCCACCCAGAAATAACTGGCCGTGTAACCTTGAGCAAGTTACTTAACCCCGATTGCTTAAAAAAAAAAAAGAATAAAGAAATAGAGAAATTCTATAAAGGGCTTGACTTAATGATTTTAGTGGACTCTGGTGAGAATAAAGAAAAATATTTTGGAAAGTACATTTCAGGATGAAGAAATGAAAAGAGAGAAGTATATGCCATACCTTGAAGGCTGCTGTCTTCAAAAAGAGAGTTGGAGAGATTGAAGGTGGATAGTTTCAAGTAAAACAAACTGCAGATTTGTAGTGCTTTATGTATAGGTTTGTATATCCGTGTGTGTACACACTTATGTATATAAATAGGACTAGATGGCAAAAAATTATGAACTGAAATATTAATTGAACTCAAAAAAAGTGTTACAGAATAGATTAAAAAATAAAATCTGAAAGTTCACTGCATAAAAGAAAAACCAAACAAAAATTCAGCATAATTTGAAATGAGGGGTTAAATTTGTTGTGCTTCAGCTGAATCCAAAAGTAGAAGTGACAATCCTAATTTCAGGATGAAGTAACAGCAAAAGAAGCTGCTATCTAGAGATACAAGCAGGGAAAGTACATTCTGCCAAAAGCTAACATGATAAAACTATCAATATTAAATACAGATACACTCAAATAGCACAGTATCTAAATTCTCTTTTTTAAACGGCAAATTAAATTGCAAAAAGACCTAAGCAGCAAGATAAGTATGGTTTAATTCAATGTCCCTTTGTCTGATTTGACAACAGAAGATTAAAAAGCATTATACCTCTGAACAAAATATTGATATAGCCTTAACCTCACCCCAACCCTGAACATGGGCTTGGTCTTCCTATAAGGGGCAACCCTATGACATTATTTATACATAGGGAGTCATGATTCCTGATTATTGGAGAGATTTCTGGGAGTGAAGAGGAGATGGGGGAGAAAAGCAAAGGCACAGGGTTTGAATGACAAATGGGAGACCTATGGGGCCATAGGCACATGTTTCTCTATGCTTCTTTCCCATAAGCCTCTCTAACAGGAGTCTCATCTCCCTACACAGACAGCTTCACGGGGTCTTTCTTCAGGTAATCACCAAGCCTAGTGGATTACGTTGGAAAGACAATGTCAAATAGACCTTTCGAGATTGTTGAATGGTAAACATGATATATATCTTTTAAACAATACCTTTATAAAAATTGATCACAATCTGTAGTATGAATTACTTTTATTTTAAAAAGGTAGAATGGAAGAAATCTAAAAATCTAAAAATCCTTTACAGACTATACCATGATAAAAATACTATTTAATAAAGGGAATTTGAAGTAAAGACACATACTTAGATGCTAAATAAATACTACATTAAGTAATAAGTGGGTCAAAGAATGCAAAAAATATTAAAATTATAATATCTATAATAAAAAAGCATTTATTTAGTACTTGCTGTGTGCTAAACACTGTGATAGGTGCTGAGGATACAAAGGAACAGTACCTTCAAAGAGTTTGTATAATCTAATTCATATTTATATTATTGTTATTTCTAACCTAGCCTTAATCACGAAATGGGTGTTGTCTCACTCAAACTGAGACCTGGGAAAGACCTTAACTTAAAAAGGCCAAGTTCTCTCACTGCATCTGGGACTATCTTCTGTCGTCGTGATTTATATCTTGCCACTGGACCCAGATGGCTCTGAAGAAGAGAATGAGGCTGGTGACTGCACAGCCCTCCCTGACTTAAATACAATTCACTTTCAAGCCATGGCATCACCTTTCTGATGTCACTGGTCTTCCAGAATGAAGGACATGGGAAGATAAAATGTACATCTTTAAAGCTATATAGAATAAAAACAAAATAAAACACAGTTTTGAGAGGGAGGGCACCAGCATCTGGGAGAATCAAAAAGACTACAGAAAGTGGTGCATTAGCTGAATCTTGAATGAAATAGGTAATTAATTCTAACTTGGAGATAAAAAATTTAAAAAGCAAAAACAAAGAACTAGTGCATTCCAATCATGGGGGACAGCCAGTGCAAATTTGTGAAGGTGGAAGATGGGATATCATGTATGGAACAGCAAGAAGGTCAGCTTGGCTGGAATTTAGAGGGCAAAAGGGAAAGTAATAAGACTGAAAAGTTAGGATGGAGACAGGTTGTAAAAGGCTTTAAATGCCAGAGAAGTTTATATTTTATCCTAGATATATGATACAACTAATAAATCAGCTCTTTAGAGAAAGATGGATGTTAAGTACTAAGTGTTATTAGCCTATAAATCTGATCTGTATAATGACATAGCAAGGTGGATAGGATTCTATGCCCTTGGAAGATATGTACACATTATTTGCAGTGACTGGGCTTGTCACTCCAGCTTTTCTTTTGACAGTTTTAATTCATAGCTTACCCTGTTGAGCAGGCATATCTGTGCTAAAGTTTGTCTTTTTGCCAACCCTATCACAACTATCTCCTATTTTGGAGCAGGAAAAGGTGAGTTCATGCTTGTAGGGGAAACCTGTGTAGGGTTGGCATCAGAAGACCTGAATTTGAATCCTGGCTCTGTGCTTTGTTCCCTGTGTGACCTCATGGAATTTACTTAATTTCTTCTGGCCCTATTTTCTTCATCTATAAAATGAAGGGGTTAAATTAGGTAATATCTTAATCAATAAATCTTCTGACAATGAGTGGAAGTTGTCCATGAGGAAGATAGAGCTAGCTCATGGTGACTTGGATTAAAAGGCCACAAATGCTTCCACCTAACAGAACAACAAATTGGTACAGGCCCTTCATTATTCCTAGAGATTCCTTCTCTTGACCTACCTCATGTCTTGTCCTGCTGACTCCTCTTTGACCTGAAATTTTAATTTCTGCATTTCCCTCTGGATCTTGGTGTTGCCCAATTTTCTAACCTTTTGCTACATTATACAGATAGGACTTTTTGCCTCCTTTAGTTTCAGACTCTTAGTTGATTGATTGCCAACCACTGTTACAGGCAAGTCCCTAGTTCCTTCCCTTTCCCCAGCCAGCTGGAGTTGGGACAACATGTGTAAAGTATTTTGCAAATTATAAAGGGCTATAGTAAGGCATATTATGAAATACATGAGGTCAGTCAGTAATTTTTCAGTATGGGTGCTGAGAATTTGGGCCCTAGGTGTTTGGGATGTGGCAGGCCATGAGAGAGAAAAATGAGAAGGCACCATAGACATCAATCTACTTCAGAATTGAGCCTAGAACTGCTGGTAAAACTGGAAAGGAGTGTGGCAGAAATTGGGCATAGACCAATATTTTATACTGTATGCTAAAATAAGGTATAAATAGGTTCACAATCTAGGTATAAAGACTGGTACTGTAAGCAATCTGGGAGAGCAATTAATAGTTTACCTGTAATATTTATGGAGAAGGGAAGAATTTATGACCAAACAAGAGATAGAGAGCATTATGAAATGCAAAATGGATAATTTTGATTACATTAAATTGAAACCACATCTCACTGATCAGATTGGCTAATATGACAAA